>NC_138946.1:28437537-28665037 GCF_965226115.1 Aulonocara stuartgranti
CAGTTGACCCCAGACTCTCCAGAACTGTGTGACATCTCAGAGCACTTGTGGGCAACCAGTGGATATGATGTGGGGGAAATGAACGGGGTAGTGAGTCTTAAGTCTGAGTTCAGACCAAGTAAGCATAAACAACAAAAAAAGCCAGAAACAGTGAATGCACTACTGCATCTCATGGCACCTGAAGTTCTAATCCTCACACCATACTGTTCCACCAGAAAAACACATTTTTTCTGTGATTTATCTGGCTGACGTTTTTGTTTTGTTTTAGTGTTAGGCTGATCCTATAAGTCAGTTTGGGTCTGTTTTCTCTTTCTAAGAGAATGACAGCCTTATGCTTGGACATGTCCTAAAACTAGACCTAATGTTTTAGGGGTTTTTTTTTGTAACAGTGCACTTAAATAAAACCTGTCAGGTGTCACCCCTCCAGGGCATGATATTTTGTGTGCTGATGATTTAACAATCAGCTCTCTTTTCAGCAGGCCTGCAAGATTGATACGAAAGCGCTATGAAACATCCTTACTGGAAACATTTGCAAAGTGTGATTCTTCAGATTACAATGGGCTTTGGAGAAATTCACTCGTCTGGGACACGTGATCTCACGCGACAGTAAGTCCCTCTGTGTAAAAAGGTTGTAGCGATTCAATCCATTCCAAAATCATAAAGAATTGTTTTTTCTTTTTTTGATATGACATCGTATTGCTATTAGTGGATACTCAAATATGTGCGCGAGAGGCTCCACTCTCAGCAATGACAAATGTGAAGGGACTGACTGGACTGTGACAGACTGATAATGTAAATAAAGCTTTGACTGACTTGAAACTGAGATTAAAGACTGCACCAAGTTTAGGATTAGTAAATGCTGTTAAACAATTCACAAAAAACAGTTAGAAAAGGGTGGATGTTTGTGCGTTGTTTGGTTTTGTTTTCACAGGAGCGGGCAGCGACCAGAGATGGGAAGACTATCTAGGTTCACATAAGCTTGTGGGCCGTGCAAACTCAACCCTTAACTGCCACTTTCAGTGTAACTGTTTCTTGTAGAGAAATCTATGTATTTACTAGCTTTGTTGTTTATGATGCCATAATGTATTGTTGGAAAATGCCAAATGTCACAGTTGAAGAATGTACTGTGTTAAACCCAGAATAACTTATTTCACAGGAGCTGATGGCTAACCACATGATTTTGTTGCAGCTATTTCTAGAATCTATTTGTCCAGATCTGATCTACAGGATGCATAACTGGCTAATGTTGTTTTTTTCCTGAAGGTCTTTGTGGAGGATTTGGCATCACACAGACAGTAAAAATAAAGCAGGATGTGAAGTAATCACAGAACATCTTAGCGTTGGGCTAATTATTATATCAGTATTTATCTCAAGTTGCTGAGCTCATAACATTGAAACAAGTGAGTGACATTACTTATGACCAGTCACTATGCCTAATTCTAAATACACACGGGATGATCCATGATTTGGGCATATTATGGGAACAATGACTTTTTTTAATGATTCAGGAAAATCCATTGCACATGACAAACTTGTGGCTGCAGTGCTGGATGCCTTATTACTCCTCTGACCTACAGTTGTTCGTAAATGTGAAGTTTATATTAACTCAAGATTCTGTTTTCTAGGCAATTACAGAGCAGATGCGGTGGTAAAACCAGTAGTTAAGCAGAATTAACATGAAAACCATGCTAATTTCATTTCCTAGCACAGGTTTAAAACTATTTCGTGATATTTCTATGATTTTCAATTATTTTTTTCTATGATTTGTGTGACTAACAATTCATGTACAGGTATTAAAACTCTACAGGTGGTACAGATTAGTGATGGTAAATTCTATTCTTTTTACTGAATCGGGTTTGAATGCGTCACTCACCAAAGTGAATCGGGTTTTTGAGTCATTTGAGTCACTGAGTCAGTTGAACAGAGAGTGCAAAAAATGTACCCCTAACCCTAACTTAATTTGTTTTCATGTAAATACTGCTAAGATGAGTGACTGAAAAAGAAAAACAACTATTTTTGCTCTCAAAAAAGAGCAAAAAAAAAAATTAAAGATTTCTAAAGGGAACATTTTTTTTTATTTTTTTTTTATTAGTATTTTCCTCAAATGTGTCAAATATATATTTTCTCATCTAAATGTCCACTGAGCTGTTTGCCAGGGGGCGGTAATGCTCCTTAACTCTGGTTGCCAACCAAGAAGAAGAAGAAGAAGCTGTGAGCCAGGAGGGAGGCGGTGAGTGAGCGTTGTCACTACCCGATCCGTACCGGAAACCCGATCGGCACCCCGCATGCGCAAATCTTACGTCACTTCCTCTCTTTGCCAACATTGCGACATTCAATATATTTGAATGATACGGTTAAATCTTTGACTTTAGTTAAAAAGAAAAAGGCTGCTTTTTTTGTTTCCTTTATGGAAGATTTTGATTTAGTGAGTTAATAATTTGTTAAATTATGTGAGCCCATCTTTATATTTTATTTTCACTATGTATGAAAGTTGCTAATATGTAAGAAATGTCTATTCTCTGAATCTGTAATATATGGTGCATTTTGTTTGTATGTTTATATTACTAATAAAAAAATAAATAAAAATTTGAATGATACGGTTAGCGCCCAGTTAGCTCCTAGCATTTCTCAACAGCTCTGCCTCCTTTTCGACTGCCCGGGACATTTAAACAATGGATAATCTGTATACAAAGAAATTCATGCTTTTCTCCTCAACAGAGAGTGTCCCCTGATTGAGCAACAGCGCCGTAAAATAAGAAGAATGGCGCCTAATTACAGAGTTAATAATGCAGACTTTGTAATATCTCACGTGTAGATTCATCAGCCAGATGAAGTCTTTACTGACAATTGACAGTGATAGCGCACATCATCATCACTATTCCAACAATCCTCTCCTCACAGACAAGCATAAACACACTCGATTATCACTAAATCAAATTTAACACACGTTTGTAATGACGCTAATTCAGTTTACAATAGGGTTCATTCACTCAGTCAGCAGGTGGCGGTATCCTCGTGCACTGCCATTAAACGAACAGAAGAAGAAGAAAACCCCTGCACATGCGCGGTACGGATCGGGTAGACCCGATTTGTACGGTCCGACTTTGCAAATGCGCAGTAAGGATCGGGAGTCCCGATCTGTCACTATCTTTTTATTTTTTTGTTTTAGTCTACATTATATTAAATGTTTCATTATCGGAAACATTTTAAGGGATACTTACTGTGGCCCTGAGAGGCCAAACTGACTGCAACTTCAGAAAACACTTGCAAAAAGAAAAATGCTGCAAAAAGAAAAATGCTGCAAAAAGAAAAACGCTGCAAAAAGAAAAACGCTGCAAAAAGAAAAACAACACAACGGAAATAGGAAAAAAGACAACGGAAATGTTTCTGGGAAGACAGTAACCGGACGGACCAGTTGCACAAACCAAAACATGCTAACAAGTGCACTGGGACTGGGAGACACTTCAAAGAAGCGGAGCGGCCAAAGAGTAAACTTTCAAAAGTAAGTTCTGAATATTATGTCACTTATTTATGTGCAAATGTTTAATAATGAGGAACATTAAAACATTACTGTTGGCCACATGCCGGCAAAGTTATGTGACATTAGCGATGTTTGTACTTTCAGCATTTACTTTGTTTTAAAGCCTTTACTTTATACGCTGTTAGATAGTCGACCTTAATCTTACAGAGAATCTGATGATTTTGTGGATAATTAAAGTCAGTCATATATCCAAAAACACAACAAGCTGAAAGTCAGTGATGCTGTTTGGTTTGCAGTCCTGAATATCACGGCACAAGCAGGATTCACTGCACTGTTAATGTTAGCTATGTTATATTGTTGCCTCTGTTCGGTGGTGTCGAGCCAAACGGACTTTAACGTGTGTTTGAACGAGCTGACGGTTCACTCGTTAAGCTGAAAGAAAGATGCTTTAATCACAGGAGTCACACATGTGTCCATTGTACCATCTGGGAACTCTTCTTGTTTAGCACTCGTAATAACACAAACACTAAATCCTCCTGTTTGTAGCAGTGTATGCACCTGAGTCTGTCACCTGTCTGTCTGTCCTGCACTCTCTCTCTTTTTCTTTCTCTCTGATTGTGGAATAAAAGTATGAACATGTATTTATAAGTTACACTTGTGTTTGAATCCTGCAGCTTATCACACATTTGATTTCCATGTGTGACAACTGCAAGTGTCCAGAGTGAGGACAGACTGAGGGACCCACTGCTGCACATCATCTGTGAGGCTTTGCACCCCTGATGATCTACCAGGACAAACTCAGCAGTGTGTGAGGAAGAGGAGGAGGAAGAGCCAGCAGCAGCTGACAGATGGAGAGAATAGACAGACTGTTCCCTGTTTGTGAAGGACTGCTAGAAAAGTTTAAAATCCCTAATTGTCTGTCCTGAATCAGTCTTATTAGGTAATGTTCAAATAATTGTATCAGTGTGGGAGAAAGTACTCAGGGCCTTCAGGTTACACACTATGAAAGGCAGCAACAAGTTTAATGTTCAGAAACCTAAAGTATGTATCAGCAGCAGAATGGAGCTAAAAATAAATGTTTGTTTCAGTTCTATGAAGCTTTGAGTATTTTGGATTAGTAGCACTGCTGTGTTTGTTGCATCATATTGCTGTAATTGTTTATTTGCTTTATATATTCTGAGGTATTGCCCTGCGACAGACTGGCGACCTGTCCAGGGTGTACCCCGCCTTTCGCCCTATGACAGCTGGGATAGGCTCCAGCGCCCCCCGCGACCCTGAAAAGGATAAGCGGAAGCGAATGGATGGATGGATATTCTGAGGTAAGTTGATCTATAGTGTTACATCATATTTTATAAGGATGTTATGTGTTTGTATACTTTCTGCCCAGTTTGACCCATTTAGCAGAAGTCAGCCTGTTTAAGGCTCTGATATCTATTCTGTATGACTTAAAAGAAGTTATGACATGGTCTGATTTTGTCACCCATTAAAGAAATATTTAATATATCAGTCTACTCTTCATTTTATCAGAAACAGTTATCACAGCTCGTACATTTTCTTTTTACACATATATGTAAGCATTGAGCCAAATTTAGTAATGCCAACATACTGAAGGAACAACATTTGTCTCTTATATATAATACATCTATATATACACTGTCAAAGATACTTGAGTGTCTTTGAGTGAAGATTTAAGGTGATAGGACATATAAATAGCTGCAACTTGAATCTTTACTGAAGCTCAGTGTTTGGCACAGAGTTCATGTTCACTGCTGTAATAACTAATAATGATTAATATAATATTGGCCATATTATATTTACATTACCAAAGTGAGATGACTTTAGTCTCATGAACAACATTAGCTAATTGTTATTTACTAACTAATCTTAAATGACTGTTCAGTACAGAAATGAAGCCCAAAAATCATGTTTTACAGTTCTGTCAGGGTCTCAGCCTCAGACACTTATCAAATCACACAAAGCTCATGTAGAAACAAATGTACAAAATATGTTCTCCTTCATTTCTGTCAAACAAAGTTGTATGAAAAGTTTCCAGCTGTTAGTATCATGGTTGCTAGGCAACCTGGGCAGAGGCTAGACCATCCCATCTCACAAGGCTACAAGCGTCCACACTTCCGGCCTTAGCGGAAGCCTTGAGTACGCGGCCCTTGAGGACCGTGGAGGCTGCGTACTTTAAGGCTGCAGACCCTGAATTGGGAAACAGTCCCTGAATTGGGATACAGCCATACATAGGCTGTATCCCAATTCGGGGTCTGACTCTGAGTCTGCAGAGGGTCCCAGTGATGTGGAAGACATCATGCCTCGTCCCTGTACCAAAGACACCACGTCCCAGTGGCCCCCAGGATTACAGGCCCGTGGCACTGACCTCTCACATCATGAAGACCCTGGAAAGGCTCATCCTGGCAGCTGCGACCCATAGTAAGACCACATCTGCATCCCCTTCAGTTCGCTTATCAGCCTCGTCTTGGAACTGAGGACGCCATCATCTACCTGCTCAATCGTGTCTACACCCATCTGGACCAGCCGGCGAGCACTGTGAGGCATGTTTTTTGACTTTTCTAGTGCTTTCAATACCATCAGGCCGCCTCCTGGGTGATAAGTTAGCAGCGATGCAGGTGGATGCTTCCCTGGTGCCTGGATTGTTGATTACCTGACAGGAAGACCACAATATGTACGTCTCCCACAGTGTGTGTCTGACAAGGTAATCAGCAACACAGGGGCACCACAGGGGACTGTCCTCTCCCCCTTCCTCTTCACCCTCTACACCACAGACTTCAGCCACTGCACAGAGACCTGCCATCTTCAGAAGTTTTCTGATGACTCTGCGGTGTTGGGATGCATCAGCAGGAATGATGAGACAGAGTACCGGGCTGTGGTCGACTCCTTTATCACGTGGTGTGAGCAGAATCATCTGCAGCTCAACGTGGCAAAGACCAAGGAACTGATCGTGGACTTCAGGAAGACCAGGAAACACTTGACCTCTGTTTCAATCCAGGGGGTCAGTGTTGACATTGTGGAGGACTATAAATACCTTGGAGTACACATTGACAATAAACTGAACTGGGCTAAAAAAAAAAAAAAAAAAACACCACAACACTTTGCAGGAAGAGCAGGCGTTTTTTTTTTTTTGAGGCGACTGAGGTCTTTCAACATCTGCCAGAAAATGCTCAGAATCTTCTGTTGTGGCCAGTGTGATCCTCTATGCTGTTGCATGCTGGGGGAGCAGGCTGAGGGTAGCAGATGCCAACAGACTTAATAAACAAATCCGTAAGGCCAGTAATGTTGTGGGGATGGAGCTCTCAAGGTGGTGTCGGAGAGGCGGATGCTGTCCAAGATAAAGACAATGTTGGATAACACCTCCACCCACTCCATGACATGCTGGTCAGTCACAGACACGTTCAGTGAGAGACTGAGAATACCGAAAAGCACCATTGAACGACACAGGAAATCTTTGCCTGCCTGTGGCCATCTCACTGTACAATGCATCCACTTAACACACTGGTTACTGCTACAACTACACATGTTTCTTTTCCAGCTATTTATTAAGGAGTGACTTATGTGTATATATTGTACTATTCTTAGTTAGCGTATTGTCTGTCTTGTCTTAATGGTGGTTTATGTTGGTTTATAATAGAGCACTGTAACAAAAAATAATTTCCCCCAGGGATCAATAAAGTATTCTGATTCTGATTAGTTATTATAGCAGTGAACATGAACTCTGTGCCAAACACTGAGCTTCAGTAAAGATTCAAGTTGCAGCTATTTATATGTCCTATCACCTTAAATCTTCACTCAAAGACACTCAAGTATCTTTGACAGATGTATTATATATAAGAGACAAATGTTGTTCCTTCAGTATGTTGGCATTACTAAATTTGGCTCAATGCTTACATATATGTGTAAAAAGAAAATGTACGAGCTGTGATAACTGTTTCTGATAAAATGAAGAGTAGACTGATATATTAAATATTTCTTTATTGGGTGAGAAAATCAGAACATGTCATAACTTCTTTTAAGTCATACAGAATAGATATCAGAGCCTTAAACAGGCTGACTTCTGCTAAATGGGTCAAACTGGGCAGAAAGTATACAAACACATAACATCCTTATAAAATATGATGTAACACTATAGATTAACTTACCTCAGAATATATAAAGCAAATAAACAATTACAGCAATATGATGCAACAAACACAGCAGTGCTACTAATCCAAAATACTCAAAGCTTCATAGAACTGAAACAAACATTTATTTTTAGCTCCATTCTGCTGCTGATACATACTTTAGGTTTCTGAACATTAAACTTGTTGCTGCCTTCATAGTGTGTAACCTGAAGGCCCTGAGTACTTTCTCCCACACTGATACAATTATTTGAACATTACCTAATAAGACTGATTCAGGACAGACAGTTAGTGATTTTAAACTTTTCTAGCAGTATTTCACAAACAGGGAACAGTCTGTCTATTCTCTCCATCTGTCAGCTACTGCTGGCTCTTCCTCCTCCTCTTCCTCACACACTGCTGGGTTTGTCCTGGTGGATCATCAGGGGTGCAAAGCCTCACAGATGATGTGCAGCAGTGGGTCCCTCGCATTATCTGCCTCACTCTGGACACTTGCAGTTGTCACACATGGAAATCAAATGTGTGATAAGCTGCAGGATTCAGACACAAGTGTAACTTATAAATACATGTTCATACTTTTATTCCACAATCAGAGAGAAAAGAAAGAGAGAGTGCAGGACAGACAGACAGGTGACAGTCTCAGGTGTATACACTGCTACAAAACAACACAAGAGAAGGAGGATTTAGTGTTTGTGTTATTACGAGTGCTAAACAAGAAGAGTTCCCAGATGGTACAGTGGACACATGTGTGACTCCTGTGATTAAAGCATCTTTCTTTCAGCTTAACGAGTGAACCGTCAGCTCGTTCAAACACACGTTAAAGTCCGTTTGGCTCGACACCACCGAACAGAGGCAACAATATAACATAGCTAACATTAACAGTGCAGTGAATCCTGCTTGTGCCGTGATATTCAGGACTGCAAACCAAACAGCATCACTGACTTTCAGCTTGTTGTGTTTTTGGATATATGACTGACTTTAATTATCCACAAAATCATCAGATTCTCTGTAAGATTAAGGTCGACTATCTAACAGCGTATAAAGTAAAGGCTTTAAAACAAAGTAAATGCTGAAAGTACAAACATCGCTAATGTCACATAACTTTGCCGGCATGTGGCCAACAGTAATGTTTTAATGTTCCTCATTATTAAACATTTGCACATAAATACGTGACATAATATTCAGAACTTACTTTTGAAAGTTTACTCTTTGGCCGCTCAGCTTCTTTGAAGTGTCTCCCAGTCCCAGTGCACTTGTTAGCATGTTTTGGTTTGTGCAACTGGTCCGTCCGGTTACTGTCTCCCCAGATACATTTCCGTTGTCTTTTTTCCTATTTCCGTTGTGTTGTGTGTGCTTTTGCAGCGTTTTTCTTTTGCAGCGTTTTTCTTTTTGCAGCATTTTTCTTTTTGCAGCGTTTATCTTTTTGCAGCATTTTTCTTTTGCAAGTGTTTTCTGAAGTTGCAGTCCGTTTGGCCTCTCAGGGCCATCGTAGATACTTGTTATTCTTAACATCTTAACAGATACTCTGACCTGTAACTATCATAAAATGCTTCGACCGGAAGTAGACACCTTTCGCGCATGCGGGGTATCGATTGGGTTTCCGGTACGGATCGGGTAGTGACAGTGAGTCCTGAGTGATTCAGCACAGGAAGGGAGGGGTGAGTGAGTCCTGAGTGACTGATTACCCTACGATTCAGCACAGGAAGGGAGGGGGTGAGTAACTCAAATGTGCTGTTAGCATGTTAGCAGAGCGATTCTACTGTGAACTGAGGAGCTATTGTCTTGATGTGAGCTTTCTACTCAGGGTTTTTTCTTCCAGTTCAGAGCAGAAATGTTTTTGTTAAGAAACTGGCTGTTGTTTGTTTCCCCACACAATTGTAATTATAAGCTAGATATATTTCTACTATTGAAATTAGTTTGCTAACAGCAACAGGAATGAGTCAGTGAGTCAGTTGGGCTTGTGAATCATGATTCACGAGCCAGTAAAGTTATTTTCGAGTATTGAACATCACTAGTACAGATAAGCTTTTGATAACCCACATGTGAAGTTCACTGAACAGAAAGTAAAATGCTGCTGCTGGATGCTTTCAAAATGGTTAGAAGTTTTTCCTTCTAGTAAGGACATACAGCTGCAGTAGCCAGAGTATTGCTGGAAGAAATCATCTGAAGGGTAGAATCTCCAGACTGAGACTGGGTGCTGATCAGAAATCTTCAGAGAACCAGCAGGAAGCAGGGACCAGTCCACGTAAAGCTGACAACCCAGACAGCGGTTAAGGTCAAGAGTCCTGTCGTTTGGGGTCACAGTAGTCATAACGAGAAAATTCCAGAGCCACAGCAATAACCACAAAGGTTAAGAAAGATCCCTACGTTAGACGCTGAGGAAGACGACAAGGGTGTATGGCGTGCTCTGCCCTTTCATCCTACAGCTGCGTTGGAACGCGAGAGTGAGGGGTGAAAAAGCACCCTCCTCCAACAAGGGCGTGACAAGCTCCCAACTTAGTGACTTGCAGAGCGAGGCTCTGTGTCACCTACGAGGGGATCAGCGATGGAACGCAGAAAACACCTGATAAAACAGTCAGGCAGTTTTGCCTGAAAAGTTCAGTGTGTTTTTTAAGTTAAGGTGGTCATTGGTGTGACTTTTCTAATTGTTTCACAGATGACATAAATTTACATGACTCTCCAAACATCACAAACACAGGAAAGGTGTATATGAATTGCTGACTTTCAAACTTTTCTATAGCCCTGATCTGATTAAAAGTAACTAGTGTAAACATGGTATGCAAATTTCTCAGCCATTTGGCTAACAATTCCTTGATGGCAAACATCTGGACATGGCAAGATAGAACAGAAAAGAGCAGAGGAACGAAGGCTGATTTCTTAAAACGGCTACACTATGATATGTTGTGCCTTCAAGAGATGAGATTAAAAATACATGCAGATATAAATGAATTAAATAAAGTGTGGAACCCTGGCCATTCAATAATATCAATGGGGGAAGACAGCTCTGACGGAGTGGGTATTTTCTTCAAAAAGGATACAGTGAATATAATCAAAAGAAGAGACATAATACCGGGACAACTCCTCCTTGTTGATTGCTGTTATTACGGGCAAAAGTTGCATATTATTAATGTATATAACGCACCCGATCGAACGAAAAAGATGCAATTGCTGAAAAAAAATGAAGTATTTGTTAGAGATTGGTTTTAATATTTTTTATGTGGAGATTTTTTATGTGGAGCCACTGAAGCAACTGACAGGATATCCAATGTTGAGGTTAGAGAATCTCGAGAAAGTAAATTGTTGGTTCAAATTTGTAAGGAAGCAGCACTTAGTGATCTGTACAGAGTCTTGCATCCCCATACCATACATTACACTAGGTTCGACTCATTAACCAAAACAAGGATTGATAGACTTTACATATCATCTAACATTCAAAGTCTTAAATATGACACATTCTTAACAGACTTTTCATCCCTTCACCCCAACAGAAAGGAATATTCTTTCTTCTCACATGTTCATCACTCCTACTCTCGTCTGGATTATTTTCTGGTCAGCAGCTCACTGCTGAGTAACATTTCAGACACTGAGATTCATCCTATAGCTGTCAGCGATCATGCTCCTGTATCTTTAACACTAATACAGAAGAATAATACTACACCAAGTAAAAACTGGAGATTTAATACATCACTGCTCAAAGACGAAGAGTTTATCAAATACTTTAATAAAAAAGAATGGACTCTATATTTAGGCTTTAATGACATTCCTGGAACATCAGCATCTGTCCTCTGGGAAGCAGGGCAAGCCGTGATGAGAGGTAAAATAATCTCTTTCTCATCACATAAGAAGAAAGAAGAAAACAAAAATATTCAGGAACTAGAAAAAAACATCAAATTCTTAGAAAAAGCCTTTGTGTCACACCAAGATCAAGAAATATTAAACAAAATATGCAAGACAAAACTAGAATTAAATGAAATTATTAATAAAAAGACTAAATTCTTAGTACAAAGACTTTGTCTGCAAAATTATGAACACGGTAACAAATCCGGACAATTTCTTGCTAACCAGTTAAAACTCAATAAAGAAAAAACAACTATATGTGCTGTTAAAGATTTATCTGGGAATACAATATATGATCTTAAAAAAATAAACAAATTTTTTAGGGATTTCTATGAAACTTTATATACACCACAAATAAACCCATCTAAAAATGAAATTGATCAATTTCTCGACAACATAACTCTTCCAAAATTATTAGACACCCAAGCAACGGCACTGGATTCGCCACTGACGCCAGGTGAACTCCAGGAAGCTCTGATAAGTATGCCCAATAATAAGGCTCCAGGTCCAGACGGTTTTCCAACAGATTTTTACAAAGAATTCTGGACGATTCTGGCACCAGTTTTTCACAGGATGTTGCAGGAAATCAAAGAAAATGGTAGACTACCACCAAATATGAACTCTGCAAATATCAGTCTCTTACTAAAACCAGGCAAAGACCCTGTATTTCCTTCAAGCTATTGTCCAATATCCCTTATTAATGTAGACCTTAAAATAATCTGCAAAGCTCTCTCAAAAAGATTAGAGAAAATAACCCCCCTTTTAATTCATCCTGACCAAACTGGTTTCATAAAAGGTAGGAACTCATCAACAAATACACATAGATTACTTAATTTAATAGACTACTCATGCAGTAAAAACATTGAAACCATAATATTTTCTTTAGATGCGGAAAAAGCATTTGACAGAGTTAACTGGAAATTTCTATTTGCAACTTTACACAAATTTGGTTTTGGATCCTCTTTCATAAACTGGTTAAAAATATTATATAACTCCCCAACAGCTTGTGTCAGAACAAATGACCAAACATCCTCCAGCTTCTCTCTCCTGAGGGGCACCAGACAGGGATGCCAACTCTCCCCTTCACTGTTTGCAATTTTTATTGAGCCACTAGCAGCAGCAATTAGACAGGCTACAACAATTAAGGGCATAAAATGTAAGAATGTAGAACATAAAATCAGCCTTTATGCGGATGATGTGTTACTTTTTCTCCAACATTCACAAACCAATCTCTCTGGGGTACTTGCATTGATAAATTCTTTCTCAAGTGTCTCAGATTATTCAATTAACTGGTCAAAATCTACAGTTCTTCCGATTAATTGCTCCTTCCATAATTCTTCTCCTTCCCTACTGCAATCTGGAAATATAAAATATTTAGGTATTAATGTCTCTCCTAAGCTTTCAGAATTCACTAAATTAAACCATATCCCACGTTTAAAGACAGTAGAAGGCGATCTGGTTAGATGGAAATCTTTATCCATATCACTCATGGGAAGGGTTGCCGCTATAAAAATGATAGTCTTGCCAAAAATAAACTATTTATTTTCAATGATCCCAAATAAGCCATCACAAGATTGGTTCAGATCTCTAGACTCGTATATTTCTAAATTCCTTTGGAAAGATAAACCCCAATGTATCAGCTTAAAAACACTACAAAAGACCAAGGATAAAGGAGGATTAGATCTGCCTAACTTTAATCACTATTTTTTAGCCAACAGGCTTCAGTTCATCTCTACATGGTAGTGATGTTCGATTCGTGAACGAATCGTTCAATACTCGAGAATCACTTTACTGACTCGTGAATCATGATTCACAAGCCCAACTGACTCACTGACTCATCCCTGTTGCTGTTAGCAAACTAATTCCATTAGTAGAAATATATTTAGCTAATAATTAAAATTGTGGGGGGGAAAAACAACAGCCAGTTTCGTAACAAAAGCATTTCTGCTCTGAACTGGAAGAAAAAACCCTGAGTAGAAGCTCACATCAAGAAAATAGCTCCTCGGTTCAGAGTAGCATCGCGCTGCTAACATGCTAAACAACACATTTGAGCTACTCACCCCCTCCCTTCCTGTGCTGAATCGTAAGCATAAGCGAATCACTCAGGACTCGCTCACCCCCTCCCTCCTGTGCTGAATCATAGAGCAAACGAATCACTCACTCACTCACTAACCCCCTCCCTCCTCTGCAAATCAAAGAGCGAACGAATCACTCAGGACTCACTAACCCCCTCCCTCCTGTGCTGAATCGTAAGCGTAAGCGAATCACTCAGGACTCGCTCACCCCCTCCCTCCTGTGCTGAATCATAGAGCGAACGAACGAATCACTCACTCACCCCCTCCCTCCTGTGCTGGCTCACAGCTTCTTCTTCTTCTTGGTTGGCAACCAATGTTAAGGCCGCCCCCTGGCTCACAGCGCAGTGGACATTTAGATGAGAAAATATATATTTGACACACTTAAGGAAAATACTAATAAAATACAAATAAACAAAATAAATGTTTATTAAGCAATTTTGATAGGAAATTGCTTAATTTTAGAAATGTTTTTGCTCTTTTTTTCTCTATAAAATAGTTTTGGTTTTTTTTTAATCATTCATCTTAGCAGTGGGATTTACATGAAAAGGGAAACAAATTAAGTTTGAGTGAAAATGTAAAATTTTTGCACTCTCTGGTCAACTGACTCAGTGAATCAAATGACTCAAAACACCCGATTCACTTTGGTGAGTGACTCATTAACACTCGATTCAGTAAAAAGAATCAAATTTACCATCACTGCTACATGGTTTAAACACACCCTCTTAGATGAACCTTGGATAGATGTAGAACAGGCACTATGTAATAACCTACAAATTTCAGACCTACCATTTATCAGCTCAAACATCAAACGACATGAATGCTTTAAAAGCAGCAACATCAGCTCTTCTCTGACAGCATGGTGAGAGTTTCTAAAAATGACAGGGTCTTCATTAATCCCATGAAAACGTACACCTATCTGGAACAATCCGGACATATTACAAAACAATAATATGATCAACTTTCCAGATTGGAGTTGCAAATGAATTAAATACTTGGAACATATATTGGAAGGAACAGACTTTATTTCATTTGACAGAGTAGTTACACAATATGGGATCACCAAGAAACGATTTTTGGAATATCAACAAATTAAATCCATAGTAAAAAAGAAATTTAATCCCAGTGAAGCTGAATTACAAACACCACCAAGTGTGGTACAATTTTTTAGTCTAAAACCCCCCAAATTATTGTCTAAAATATACAGAACACTTTCTAAAATAGATGAATCAATATCCCTTCCTATTGCAAAATGGGAAGCAGATTTATCGATCAGCTTAGACCAAAACCTTTGGTCTCAGATATGCTTAAAAACCTTTCAATGGATCAGAAATCCCAGTTTGCAATTAATACAATACAAAATATTACATAGAGTGCACTATACTGGTCATAGGATGTTCAAGATGGGCTATACGCCTTCCAACAACTGCTCACACTGCACAGCAAATACACCAGACAATTACATCCACGCTCTTTGGTTCTGTCCACCAGTTCAGCAGTTTTGGCGTGAGATATGTGAAAACTTATCAAAGTGTCTGAAACGTAACATTCCAGCCTCCCCTTTAGTATGCTTGCTGGGCAACTTGGATGAGGTCACTGCAGAAATAAAGTTGTTTTTACGGCCCTATGCATTGCCAAGAAAATGGTCCTCATTAACTGGAAAAATAAAAATAATCTTAATTCTAACCAATATAAAAACCATCTAATAGATCACATTAGTCTTGATACAGCCTCTGCCATCACATTTGATCAATCTCTTTGGGTTCCTTTGATCGGCTTCATCACCTAGTGGGGGTGGGGGGTCATGGTTTGGTCCTGCCTTCACTATTGTGGTTGATATGGGGGTGGGGACGGCAAAACGCCAAAACACAAACTTAACAATGTGGTGTATGCTGTACAGTGCAGCGAGGAATGCTCAGACCTCTACATTGGAGAGACCAAACAGCCACTTCACAAGCGCATAGCACAACACAGAAGAGCCACAAGACTCAGCAGTCCATCTGCATCTTAAGGATAAAGGACACTCTTTCGAGGATGCCAATGTTCACATTTTGGACAGAGAGGACAGATGGTTTGAAAGAGGAGTGAAAGAAGCCATCTATGTCCACTGTGAGCGACCATCTTTGAACAGAGGTGGGGGTTTACGACACCAACTCTCTGCCATCTATAATCCAGTTTTGAGATCCCTTCCCAGACGCCTTAACGCCCACTCACATCCTGGGCCATCTGACCTCAGGAATTCACATGATAAGGTGGGGCCAGGTTTCATAATGAACACACCCGAAACTCTGGCTGATTGGGACCCACACCCAGTTTCACACCTTGGCTCAGGCGATTAGAGGATCATCAGGGGGTCCTTTTGTCCCTCTGTGGGGGGTTACTCCCACTAGGTTTATATCTGGGAGTCTCCACCATTTGACCTTAGAACTGAAGAAGCTTCTCGGATGAGAGGTGAAACGTCTTCAAGCAACTTAAAGAAGTCCAGACGCTTTTCTTTGCAAGCTCCTTTGAGGACGGCCTTAGGGCGTCTGGGGAGTCCCTAGGGACGTTTTCCCTGGAGGGCCTAACCCGGGGGATGTGGCCATGACCTGGTTAGGGGCTCTGGTGGATGGTGTTTTCCTTGTGGCTGCGTACAGCGGAGATGGGGGAGGGTCTGTGCTGGCGGATGTTGGTTACTGGCCTGGTAGCCTGGCTGCCCCTGGGCGGGTCCGGGATGGGCGTGGAGGCTTGGGGGTCTGGGTGCGCTCTGCCCCCGGTCTGGGGTGCTGGCTGGGCCTTGGGTCCTGGCTGTTGTGTCACCGGAGCTGTGGGCGGGTGGGTGCAGGGGGGCTCAGCCCCAGTGCAGGGGACCTCTGGTGCATCGGCCCAACTTGGGGGCTCTCTAACTGGTGGGGAGGTTGTTATATCTTTGCAGGTAGTCTCTCTACAGGAGCTCACTCTGCAGGTGGGGGAGAGATATAGGAGAGGTAGAGAATGAACTCAACCTGGGTGTCTATTGTCTTGTGTAGTTTGGGAGATGATTGGATGATGGGGTGGGTGCAGTTTTCTCTGGGGTGGAGTTGGGTGGGCTGCCCCGGACTCTGTGGGGCTGGGCGGTGCTGCTGCTGCGGGCCCTGGTCCGGATGGGCCTGGGCCCTCTTGCCCTGGTGGGTTCCAGAGTGTGGGGGTGCCTACTGGGGTCAGCGGGGGAGCTGGCCCCAGGGAGGGGCCACTTGCCCCTCCCTTTCTTCCCTCCCCATCCTCAGCTGCCTCCCTATTCCCGCTCTACCACACCCACCCACACACCAAGGGCTTGAGGTGCAGGTATGTCACCAGGGTGCAGGGAAGGCACTCCCCCTCTGTCCCCTTCTGGCCGCCTGTGCCTCAATTTTATTCTGCAACCTAGACATCCACATTACTCACACTCTCACATAACACATACATATAGGGCCTTGGGGGTGGGCACGTTTTACAGCATCCAGAGGATGGTCGGTGTATTCCAACCCACCTCTGGCGCTGGTGCCCTACCATCCATCCATCCATCCATCCATCCATCCATCCATCCATTCGCTACCGCTTATCCTTTTCAGGGTCGCAGGGGGTGCTGGAGCCAATCCCAGCTGTCATAGGGCGAGAGGCAGGGTACACCCTGGACAGGTCGCCAGTCTGTCGCAGGGCTAACACACAAGGACAGACAACCATTCATACTCACATTCACTCGCACATTTACACCTAGTGGCAATTTGGATTTATCCAATTAACCTATCCCCACAAACTGCATGTCTTTGGACGGTGGGAGGAAGCCGGAGTACCCGGAGGGAACCCACGCAGACACGGGGAGAACATGCAAACTCCACACAGAAAGACCCCGGCCTGATGGTGGAATTGAACTCAGGACCTTCTTGCTGTGCGGCAACAGTGCTAACCACCGTGCCCTACCCTCAATTTTAAATGCATATAGACACTAAGGGTTTTCGGGAGGAGCTGTGCTGCTCTCTGATGTTTTAAATGCACTTTAGAACAGCACACAGCAACACTACATATGAGCGGGGGTAGGGAGGTTTGGGGTCTTCACTCACCCTGGTTCTGTTAGCCGTCAGGGCTGGGGGGCTGGGAGGAGGTGCTGGCCGTCAGACTGGGGTCTGGGATGCGGGGCCTCCCTGCTACTGCAGATAAGCAGGTGGTCCGCTTGCCTCCACCACAGAGAGAAGGGTAACATCTCCTGGGTCTAGGTGTGGCTTGCCCCTCCGGGGGCGGGGGTACCTGGACCTGGGATATAGAGTATGTTTGGGGAGTGTGACTGTCTCTGCAGTGTCTATTTGTGTCTGTCTACACGTTGGGTGAGTGCCAAGTATTTGGTTGTGTATATGGGGGTGGGAATGCACGTTTGTGTCCGCGTGCGCCTGTTCGTCTGTGTCTATATGTCAGGTTGGGTGTTAGACTCAACCTCTCTGGGTACATCTCAGGCCCTCCTAAGTACGGAGGCCTATCTCCCCTCACCACACTCCCTGCCGCTGGCTGATGCCCTCAGACGTTGGTGTGTTGGTGGTTCTTGTCGACTGGGGCTGAGCGGGTTAGGGGTTTTGGTTAGGGTTAGGGTTAGGGCCTCTGGACGGTCCTGGACCGTCCAGAGGCTCGGTCCAGGACCGAGCCTCTGGACCTGAAGCTCGGTCCTCTCTGACACAGCTGGCTGCCGGCAGAGCCCGCGGGCACGCCACTGCTGGAACCTCCTCTGGCCTCTGCTCCGTAGCTGCTGGGTGACCTCTCGTTTGGGGCTCTACTCAGCTCTTCCCATGAGGGTGGCACGGTTCCCCCCCTTTTTGGTGGTCCTCCTCGGGTCCTTGTACTCTGGGCCCTCTGGATGTCTGGGGCCTGGATCTCCTCCATACCTGCTTCATACCCTGGGGGATGGGGCTGTGGCTCGCCACACTCCCTAACAGATCGTTACATGGAGAAACCTTTGGAATACAAGCATGCTGATCCACACAGGTGTGCACACAGGTGTAGACACGGGTGTTCACAGACGCAGACTACACCTTTCTTGGCTGCTGCCTCAAAGCACATTGTGCGCTGTGTATCTTGCGTGCTGCACAATAGCGTTTAATATTTAGTATCTACTGTTATCTACTGCTAGCTAGTTTATTGTGATAGTGCTGTATTTATTATGTTGCTCTTTTTTTTTTTTTGCTTTCTCTTGTTTTTTTTCTCCATACAGGTGATCCAGGTGTTTTGTTTGTTTTTCTTTCTTTCTTCCCCCCTTTCTCACCGTCTCTTCTCCCCTCTGTTTTTCTTTCTCTCCCTCTCTTTCTTTCATTCTTTCTCCCTGTCCTATCCCCAGTCATGTCTGTCCCGTTTGTAGCAACCGAAAATAAAATAAATACATAATTATAATAAAGGTCAATCAAATGGACCAATATGGCAAGGCCATGATGATCCACTTGGTAAAATAAATCCGCTTGGCATCTTTCGTGGCCTTAAGACAACAATTCTGATGGCTAAAGATCCAAACGGGACAACAAAAAAAACCCAAAAAACAAAAACAAAAACAAAAAAACCCCCAGACTTTTCTGATCACATGGTGGTTATGGCAACAATATCCTGTTGCTCCCACAAATTTTTGAACTATTGGAAACTGAATACATCTTTGTTACCAGACGGGTTTGCTTGTGCCCGAAGTTAAATCTGAAATTAAGAAAATATTACATCTTCAGATTTTTACTGCCTCTTTCTCAGAACTTTGCGAGATAATTAAATCATGCTAAGAATATGAAATACAATGAAGATGTAAGTAGATATATATATATTTAAGAAATAAGAAGGAGAAACAAGAAGAGGAAGAAAATCAAAGGATGTCTCTTAAGGAGAGCATTGATCGAGTCAACAGAGAAGTTTTATTTAATATGTTGAGATGTACTGAATTTCATGGGAATAGCGATTATATGATTCTAATCTGTCAGTGCGCCCCAGGGTGGCTGTGGCTACAATGTAGCTTGCCATCACCAGTGTGTGAATGTATGTGTGAATGGGTGGATGACTGGATATGTAAAGCGCTTTGGGGTTCTTAGGGACTAGTAAAAGCGCTATATATAAATACAGGCCATTTACCATTTACCATTTAAATAATCAAAAGAAATGTGGAAATGATTTCATTGTCTCAATTAAGGACAAACATGGAAAGTCAGTTTTCAAAGAAGAAGGGAAAAGATTAGAAGTTAGAAGTTATTAGGGACTATTGTTCGGAGATATTTCACCCATAGTGACACTGTTAACAATCTTCTAAGTGAAGTTGAACTATTAAATTCTGTCACTTATGAGACCTCGGTTGGGGAAATTAAAAGAGAGGAAGTGGAATCAGTAATTAATCAACTGGTTTGGATGGACTCCCTTCTGAATTTTATAAACTTGTGAGTAAAGAACTGTCTGAATTATTAACTCAGTACTATAACGAGGCAGCACGGTGGCACGGTGGTTAGCACCGTTGCCGCACAGCAAGAAGGTCCTGAGTTCAATTCCACTGCGTTACAGTCAGTGCGGGAGCAGTGGCTTCGCTCATGCGCGATTCATTTGCAGTTTGGACTCATAGGCGTGGACGTCTCCTGTCCTGATAGCAGCTGGGGGAGGACTATCCTCCACCCGTGAGCGCTTTGGCACGGGCGAGGTGCCCACGGCAGCACACGCTGCTTGTTGAGAGTAGGAGCGATACGCACTTTCACGTCAAAAAGTCGTCATAAATAAGTCTCCAATAACACCAGAAAAAGTCGCCAGATTTGTCGCTGGTTGCTTTTTAGAAAAAAAGTCGCTAAGGGGGTCTGAAAACTCGCTAAATACAGCGACAAAGTCGTTAAGTTGGCAACACTGACGTGATCTCCTTTTTGCCCCCGGTACCGGGGGCGTGGGGCTTAAGTGGTTAAAGAATAAAAACAGCCCACATGGCGAGTAGAGAGATTTTGTTTATACATGTATTAGAGCACTCTTAATCTTACTGACCACTCAAGGCATTTTACAGTTGTCCCATTTGTCCATGTATACAGTGTTTTACACTTTAAGCACTTTATCTACTTCAAATCCATACATGTAAAGCTCACTTGCTGAAAATAAGGTAAAACACAAGTCATGTAGTTTCTCAGATACAGCTGAGTATCCAAGATGTCTATAGCATGCACAGCATAACAGTATGTTTTCATTTTTTTTAAAAGCACACAATCTTGACTCAAAATCTGAGACACAGCCTTGTCAAAGGCTGGTTAATCTACAGTTTTAGAGCAGCATCAAAACTGACTTAAAAATGCAGATTAACCAGAAATTTCCAGGATATTTTCTGGGAATATTTGTTCATATCCAGCTAGATAAATATTTATGTGTGTGTGTGTGTGTGTGTGTGTGTGTGTGTGTGTGTGTGTGTGTGTGAGATGTGATACTCACTTGTGGCTACTACAAAGTTTGGACTGAGTTGGCAACTGCCGTGAGGGAACGATGTCGTACTCATCACTGACTTGCTCGCCATTACAGAAGGGCTGCACAGACACACAAAAGAGAAAATGGATGTGGTATCTGTGATGTGGCAATCAGAAATAAATCAAAATATCTTTCATGTAGAAGAACCCATCCTTAATGATGAAAAAAAAAACCTTTTGTAAAAATATTGGCAGCTGTCATTGCAAGTAGATACATTTATGGTATAAATTTGAAAATCCAAGGGGACTTCCTTCTTGAGTTCTAAATCATTCCCAAAATAGACCCTGATTCAAAATCCTCATAGATTTTTAGTAGATTCACCTGTAGCATAAATATCAAAATCATGCGTTGCTTACCCCATCAGCATTTTATTGCTATGGGGTAAAAACTGTTTTTTCAAATAATGTTTCCTACAGTCACTGAAAAAGTGTTCTGAGAAAGATGAATTACTTTTTGAGAATTATTATTATTATTACTTGCAATAATGTAAAAGCAGTGCCCCCTAGGACAGAAGAAATCTTTAAAACCAGAGAATTCAAAGACATGTTCAGAAGCCTCTGCTGTCCCATTAATCTATTGATTTCTTCAGCATTACAAAAGTCGAATGTCAGTTGTCAGCATTTCCACTTTTACACAGGAAACAATAGTTCCTAATAGTTAATTAACTTTATTTTCAAAATTGAAACAAATACGGTTTTGATCAGGATCCAGTGACGTCAAAGTGACAGACATCCAGAGACTCAAGCAGGAAGAGTTGGACAGCACCAGGCCCTAACATGATTCATGCCTACTGGCTAACTACATTCCACTTGGCAGTACAAATGAACCAGCTACCAATGGAATGGAATGGCTAACTGAAGGCCGGATAGTCCTGATCCCCAAGGATCCCCAGAAGGGAAGCTAAGATGAATGGGCACACAGTTTTAAACATGAAAGGGGCATAGAAAGGAAGAGGTAGAAACACCAGAGGGCCAAAACAACAGCTGAGAGGTGTTCCCACAGGCTGTTTGGAAAGCTGCACCCACCAAGTACCTGCAGAGAGTAAGGCAAGTCCCGAGGAGTCAGCTGAATGGGAAGAACAACATCTAAGGAATCAACACCTATGCCCTGCCAATTGTCAGATACCTTTCTGAGATAATAAGCTGGCCAAAGGAGGAGATAGAAGCCACTGACATCAAGACAAGAAAACTACTGACCATGCATGGAGGGTCCAGCAACCTGAAGCTATACACTAAGCGGAAGGAAGGAGCCCAATGACTAGTGACTACATCCATGAATCCACCAACGGCAGTCCAGGAAAAGTTTGTGTTTAATAAAAAGTAAACTGATCAGTGATCATGATGCTTGTTAAGCTTGTGCTTATTACAAACTTTCGAGCAATCTTAGAGTATTCCCCATCTTAGTTAAGTGAGATAGAACGTCCAATGGAGGCTGTTAAGATAACATTTATTTTTGTAATGGTCAAAATTTTGATCTGACACTGGGTCTAAGAGAAATGTTAGAGAATCTCCAAAAATATTTAGATTTACCATTATAGTCCTCAAGAAAAGATTTAACCAAATGTTAGAGTAACCTAGGGCTGCAGCGACCTATTATTTTAGTATAATCTATCAATTATTCCATTGATTAACCAAGTAATTTTGCAAGAAGTACTTTTGTCTTGTTAACAAGTAATAATAAATATTAAAACGAGAAAAAACACTGGTCTTTTAGAATGAAACCTAACCCTAACCCATTGGTTTCCATTTTAGAAACTGCAATGTTTTAAAGTTTAGCTGCATACAATATCTGTCAAAAAACAACAACTAAATGCTGTGATTGTTTGTACGTGCCATATTGAAATTTAAGCTTTTAAAGAAAACATTTTTAAATGCAAAAATATATAAATAATCTAAAGTACAGTCAAAGTCAAATAAAATAATATACATACAATCTAAACTAAGGCATAAAAAAAACCTTTCTTCTTGGAAGGCTTTCTGACATGAGGAGGCAAGTGTTGTGCTGCCGAAAACAGACATTATGACGTGGTAGTATTAATAATAAATCAGTGTCCAACCTTACAACCCTCAGGTCAGTGGAATGGCCCATGTAAATTTTTATTGGCTTGTGAAATAAACCTTTTATATTTGTATTTTTAAATATTAATGTAATTTAATAATAAGTATTTTATATGATTTACCTTTTGATCTAAAACATGTTATGAAAGCCTTGAAATTAATATGGCATTACCATATTATGGTCAGACTTTTTATTATACACCACTCCAAAATACACATATATTGAAGTTCTTTTTTTAGCTGCAAATTCAGTGACATGCTCACATTTACATAGTTTAACACAGCGGCACGCTACAGAGCCATGTAATCCTATTAAGGTCTCAAGGTGTACAGACTCAGGGAAGCTTGAAGTGAGGACCTAAATGCAAACACTGGGAGGCAGGAAGGAGTTAACTGGAGGTGAGCCGTTTATTAAGGCTGATTGTTGAATGGTACAAAAATAAAAAAACAAAACGGAATGGGGAACTAAAACAGAGAAACTAAACCGTGACATGCTAGCAACAGAGCCCATGGAACCTGAAGAAACCTGAGGGTTAACAAACATGGAAACACATAACAAACTGGGGAGGCAAAGGATAAAATACAGAGAAGAACATGGGAAGGGAGACAGAACACCGAGGTCTGACTGGGATGAGAGAGAGATGAAGTGACACAGATGTAGATAGAGAGAGAAAGAGACACTGAAGGGTAGGGCTGCCACGGTTAGTCGACTAGTCACGATTACGTCGACGATTTTGATCGTCGACGACTGATTTAATAGTCGACGCGTCGTTTGAAGCTTTGTAAGATCACAAAAGACGCAGGAATAAGTAGTAGAATTTAAGAGTGTAATAACGGACTGAAACAGAAGATGGCAGCAGTGTATGTACAAGGATGCCAGCTGCCGTTAAAACCCGAAGAAGAAGCTGTGTCCCAGAATTCATAGCGCAGCCCAGCTCAGTTTCCAACAATGGCGGCAGCTAGTTAGTTTTAATATAACTCTTATTATTCTTTCTGGGTCACAAAATAAACCCATCCATCCATCCATCCATCCATTTGTTTCCGCTTCTCCTTTTCAGGGTCGCGGGGGGGGGGGGGGGGGGGGGGCTGGAGCCTATCCCAGCTGTCATAGGGCGAGAGGCGGGGTACACGCTGGACAGGTCGCCAGTCTGTAGCGAGAATGTAACTGTGTAAACCTCAAATATCTGCTCAGTTTATCAAGACACCACATATTTTCAAAAGTGCCCCGACGTTTTCGGAGATGTCTGTTACCCACTAGCTCGATAGCTAGCCGGGAGCAAGGCTCACTAGAGCCCGTGAGAACACCGGACTCCCTGCAAATCGTTTTCAAACCCA
Organism: Aulonocara stuartgranti; assembly: GCF_965226115.1. NCBI lineage: Eukaryota > Metazoa > Chordata > Actinopteri > Cichliformes > Cichlidae > Aulonocara > Aulonocara stuartgranti. The sequence goes on from NC_138946.1 coordinate 28,461,893, forward strand.
CCGTGGACTTTCGCTACTCAGGTTAAACATATATAGGTCACTTAGATAACTTAAAAATGTTATTGTTTAGCTTTTTTTTTTTTTTTTTGTATTTTATTTGTTCCTGAGTAAATCGGTTTGGCTGAGATTAAAGTTATAGTTTTTACACAGCTGAATAAACGTCAAGCAGACAACTGATTATCAGAAGTGTGAGATGCTGGAGAATATACTCCGGTGTCCTGTTATATTTTAGATAGCAAGGAGTTTATTAAACTTCACCGAAACAATCTGCAAATTTCATTAAAATTTAATAAACTATCATCTTGTCTTTATTTTTAGTTAGCACATACCTTAAACACTTAAAGCTGTAAGCTAATGATAGTTATATAAGAGCAGATGCATGCTGGTGCAATAAGCTGTACGTCTAATGGATGCATGATCTGATTAGTCGACTAATCGCAAAAATAATCGGTGACTAGTTGACTATCAAAATAATCGTTTGTGGCAGCCCTACTGAAGGGTAATAAACAAGGACAGAGGGTAAGACAAAAGGGGAAATGCTAAAGAAAACTAAAAAATCCAAACTAACATGAATCCCTGAGGTAAAACAATAATCAGAAACTCATAAGCACATGGAAACTAAACTAAGAAAAATAAATCAGTCTTTAAGAATACAACAGTGATAATAAACAAGCTTCAAAAGTCCACACAAACAAAACATTGGGTCAAAGAACCATGACAAACCCATCCCACAGTTCTGGACACATCGAACCTCACGGGGCAGAATGAAGAGACTAAACAAAGTCACAGTTAGGATTCTTCCTCCCAGAATTGTGAGAGTTTATCCTTTCTTTTACTTAGTAAATTCAAAAAAATACAGTCCAGTACTGGCTTATCATTTTAAATATTTAAAAGACACGTAATCTTTACCTTGGAGCTCTCTGAATTTCCTGCCCCGTCCAACCTTTGATGTAACCTCACAAATTCCACAGATGGACAACTGAGTGGTCTTCGGTGCAAGTGACAAGGCACAGTGGGTCCCAGCTGGAGTTGGTGTTCCCCTCCAGTCTTGTGTGCATCTGTCAAATGGCTGTCTTTGGAGCACCAAGTCTCAGAGGAAATTTGGAATTCTGACAGCATGCCTGTAGAAGAAGAGGACATGTACGAGGAACTGGGGAGCGAAGAGTGGTGTGATTCAGGGGGGACAGGAGGAGGACGCTCGGGAGGAGGAGGTGGTGGTGGGTCCCTCTGTGGAGGAGGTGGGGCTGGAAGAGGCTTGTCTTGCTTCCTAGATATGCCTGGTGAAGACTAAAGGGGTAGAAAGATAAAGTTGTTCAATTAAATGAGACAACTAATTTGATACCTGGATTTACATTTTTTTAAATTCTTTTAATTAATCTGGTCGTCCATCCATTCTCTTCATGGGGAAACTGGAGCCTCTCCCAGCTACCATAGGGCAACAGGAAAGGTACACTCTGAACAGATCGCAGGGCCAACACAGAGAGACAGATAACTATTCACACTTTCAGGTGTGTGCTAACACAATGCCATAATCTTCCCAGGAGTAAAAATCTCCATAAATTTACCTCTGTAAAATGCTCAGAGAAAATACAGAAAACCCAAGAGCCAAATCTCAGACTCTACAGGACTCTGTTATTATTAGTTAAATGTTAAAGTTCAGTTTGCAAAAGACTGAACACGTATGACTGTGCCTTGGATTAAAAGGGTTGCCAGAAAAAAAGCATTTTTCTACTTAAAAGAACATGGTTTAGCAGGGCTCGCAAAATCGCTAGCCCAACGGCTAGCGATTTTTCCAGTCGGGCTACCAAAATCTATCTCTGCCCTGCCCGTCGGGCTATCGTAGGAAGGAAAAATATATGTCAATGCTTTTGCATTCTTTCGGAAATGTAGCTGGGTAATTATGTCATTGGCATCGGTGAGCCACTGTCAATATGTGACATATTGAAATCGCGTTTGAATTTGCGCTTGTTTTTTGCTTTCACTTTGCAATCGTGCGAACTGTGTATAGAGAGCGATAGCACTGATTGGTGACGATAATTTGCGCACCAATTCCTCTGATATCGTCTTATTAATCGTTAGCTTACTATGCAAACATGACAAGTGAAATCTCCCGCAGCAAGCTTAAACATGTGAGAGGTTGATCGCGCAGAGAATCGCTGAGCGTTATGTGAGTGCGTGTGTAAAAGCAGCAGGATATATATTTTAGTTCTGCTGAGCCAAATAAGACAGGTCAGGGTGAAGGAGTGACAGCCAAAGACAAGCTTACCACAAAACGGAAAAGTTATGACAAATCAGACTATAAGGCAAAAAGAAAGTGCAGCTTTATGGTTTCATGGACAAAAGAATTTCTGTGGCTGCAATATGACAAGCTAAATAACCAGGGGTGCACATAAGTGGTCCGCAGGTGCGCATTCACTGTCAAAATAAAAAACGCGCACAAGATAAGAAGTTGCAACGCGTGTTTGCGTACATAAGATTTTCTGGAGGAGAACAGACATTTATTTAGAACTCTTAAAGATGTCGAAGAAGCAAGCTCCTTTACGCAATTACTTTGGTGTTCCTCCACCTCCAAAGAAATGTCAGAAGGAGTCCGAACCACAAAAGAAGCACGTATTCTCGGAAAAGTGGTTGCAGGAGGTGAGCTGGCTTCAAACAAATGATGAATGCACAGAGATTTAGTGCAGAATGTGCCGTGAAAATCCCACTCTAGCGGACAAAAACAGTGCCTTTTTATATCAGAATCAGAATCAGAATACTTTATTGATCCCTGGGGGAAATTATTTTTTGTTACAGTGCTCTATTATAAACCAACATAAACCAACATTAACAAGACAGACAATACGCTAACTAAGAATAGTACAATATATACATATATATACATATACATAAGTCACTCCTTAATAAATAGCTGGAAAAGAAACATGTGTAGTTGTAGCAGTAACCAGTGTGTTAAGTGCATGCGTTGTACAGGGAGATGGCCACAGGCAGGAAAGATTTCCTGTGTCGTTTCAGTGGTGCTTTTCGGTAATCTCAGTCTCTCACTGAACGTGCTCCTGTGACTGACCAGCATGTCATGGAGTGGGTGGGAGGTGTTATCCAACATTGTCTTTATCTTGGACAGCATCCGCCTCTCCGACACCACCTTGAGGGAGTCCAGCTCCATCCCCACAACATTACTGGCCTTACGGATTAGTTTATTAAGTCTGTTGGCATCTGCTACCCTCAGCCTGCTCCCCAGCATGCAACAGCATAGAGGATCGCACTGGCCACAACAGACTCATAGAAAATCCTGAGCATTTTCTGGCAGATGTTGAAAGACCTCAGTCGCCTCAAAAAATAGAGACGACTCTGGCCCTTCCTGTAAAGTGTTGTGGTGTTTTTAGCCCAGTCCAGTTTATTGTCAATGTGTACTCCAAGGTATTTATAGTCCTCCACAATGTCAACACTGACCCCCTGGATTGAAACAGGGGTCAAGTGTTTCCTGGTCTTCCTGAAGTCCACGATCAGTTCCTTGGTCTTTGCCACGTTGAGCTGCAGATGATTCTGCTCACACCACGTGACAAAGGAGTCGACCACAGCCCGGTACTCTGTCTCATCATCCCTGCTGATGCATCCAACCACCGCAGAGTCATCAGAAAACTTCTGAAGATGGCAGGTCTCTGTGCAGTGGCTGAAGTCTGTGGTGTAGAGGGTGAAGAGGAAGGGGGAGAGGACAGTCCCCTGTGGTGCCCCTGTGTTGCTGATTACCTTGTCAGACACACACTGTGGGAGACGTACATATTGTGGTCTTCCTGTCAGGTAATCAACAATCCAGGACACCAGAGAAGCATCCACCTGCATCGCTGCTAACTTATCACCCAGGAGGGTCGGCCTGATGGTATTGAAAGCACTAGAAAAGTCAAAAAACATGACCCTCACAGTGCTCGCCGGCTGGTCCAGATGGGTGTAGACACGATTGAGCAGGTAGATGATGGCGTCCTCAGTTCCGAGACGAGGCTGATAAGCGAACTGAAGGGGATGCAGATGTGGTCTTACTATGGGTCGCAGCTGGTCCAGGATGAGCCTTTCCAGGGTCTTCATGATGTGAGAGGTCAGTGCCACGGGCCTGTAATCCTGGGGGCCACTGGGACGTGGTGTCTTTGGTACAGGGACGAGGCATGATGTCTTCCACATCACTGGGACCCTCTGCAGACTCAGACTCAGCATAAACAGTTTATGAAAGACTCCACACAGCTGGGGGGCACAGGTCTTGAGGACGAGGGGACTCACTCCGTCTGGTCCAGCAGACTTGCCTGAGTGAAGTCTCCTCATTTGCATCTCTTGAGTGAAGGTGATGGGTGGGGGAGGGGTGTCTGGAATCTCACAGGAGGCAACAGCGCCATGTGAAGAGAGAGGCTGGCACAGTGGTGTGGCTCTGGATTCCAGGCTGACTACAGGTGCGGTTGTGGGGGTGTGGTGTCGAATCTATTGAAAAACAGATTCAACTCGTTAGCTCTATTCTCACCTCCCTCAGCTCCCCTGCTGTTGGTTGGCCTGAATCCAGTGATGGTCTTCATGCCCCTCCACACCTCTCTCATGCTGTTCTGCTGGAGTTTCCACTCCAGCTTCCTCCTGTAATTGTCCTTAGCCTCTCTGATCTTGTCCTTTAGTAACACCTGGACATTCCTCACCTCCTCTTTATTGCCCCCTCTGAAAGCCCTCTTCTTCTTGTTGAGGAGGGCTTTGATGTCCTTAGTCACCCACGGCTTGTTATTTGGGTAACAATGAACAGTCTGAGCTGGAACAATGGAGTCGGTGCAGAAAGTTATGTAGTCTGTGATACACTCAGGAAGCCCATTGATGTCCTCGGCGTGAGGCTCGCAGAGTGTTTCCCAGTTGGTCACCTCGAAACAGCCCTGTAGTTCCGCTAAGGCCTCCTCTGACCACCTCCTAACAGTCCTCATGGTCACAGGTTCCCTCCTCACAATTGGCACATAGCGGGGGATGAGGTGAATCGGGTTATGATCTGACCTACCAAGTGGGGGGAGGGAGGAGGAGCTGTATGCATTTTTGACATTAGCATACAGTAGGTCTAGAATTTTTTCTCCCCTGGTGGGACAGTCCACATATTGTCTGAATGTTGTTAGTGTATTGTCCAGTGATACATGGTTGAAGTCACCCGAGATCACAATAAAGGCACTCGGGTGCTGAGTCTGTAACCGGGCTATGGCAGAGTGGATAGTGTCACATGCAGCTGTGGGGTTAGCAGAGGGAGGAACATAAACAGCCACCAAGATGACGTGAGAGAATTCCCTGGGTAAATAATACAGCCTGAGTCCAACAGCACACAGTTCAATGTCCGGGCAACAAATCCTTTCTTTGATTGTTATGTTGGCAGGGTTACACCACCGGTTGTTAACTAAAACAGCAAGCCCACCTCCTTTCCGCTTACCGCTAGCGATGCTGTCCCTGTCCGCGCGAACAGTGTGGAAGCCTTCCACGGAAGCATTCTCATCGGGAATGTCCTGGTGCATCCATGATTCGGTGAAACAAATCAGGCTACACTCTCGGTATTCCCTCTGACTCCGTACCAGTGCTGAGAGCTCGTCGATTTTATTCCATAACGATCGGACAGTTCCCATTACGATAGACGGCAGACACGGTTTATACCTCCTCCTCGCTTCGAGCCTCCGCTGTCTCACCATCTCCTTCTTTCTTCTCTTCTGTCCTTGACCTCTGCATCGATGTGTTTACTCCAAATTTCAGCTGGTACTTCTGCGGGCCTGGCCAGCGAGCCGGCCGGCATCAGGGCGATCAGCTGATCTCTGGAGTAAACAGTCCGTGAGTGTAGGAGATGTGCCGCGGTCCCGTTCCTTGATAAAAGTAACAGTTCCACGGCCACCAGAAGAACAAAAACTCTCTCAATCCACATGATTGAGTAAAAGATAATAAACGGATGAAAATACAAGTCAGAAAAAAAAGAATACGCAAGAAAAAAAGAGCTAAACTAAGAGAAAAAGCAGGAGCGACTGTAACAGGCTGCACGCTGGTTGGCGCATGCGCACTAATTATATGGACGCAAACGCGCGTTGCAACTTCTTATCTAGTGCGCGTCTTTTATTTTGACAGCGAATGCGCACATGCGGACCACTTATGTGCACCCGTGTAAATAACATAATGTTCTACCGGGTATGTTGTTGGTTTTCCCTTGATTTCTGAGTCGACAAGCGCCTTTGTTACTGGGACCAGTAATTTTAAGAAAGGCCCCCAATAGAACCCATGAAAAATGCAAGAAATGCATTATTGCTCAGTCTGCAATATCTTTCCCAGAACAAACACCGATTCCAAATAACATACTAAAAATAAACCTGAAAAATCTGTTTAGAACACCGTACTATGTTGGAAAGAGTGAACTACCACTGGCAAAATTTAGTAGTCTTTGCAAACTTCAAAAAGCAAATGGCCTCGATCTTGGTTCCACTTGCCTCTTACCCGTGACTTCAGTGGAAATTTCAAATTCAGGATCTGACACAGACTGATTCATGTCCTACACAGTTCTTACAAGTTCATAGAAATTTCTGTTCAATTAGAACCAAGTATTTGAGTTGATGATTGCAATTTTTATACAATGTTGTAATTTGTGTTTCAACAATTTTTTGATTAATGTTTTGTTTCCGTTACAATATTATACATTAAAGTATAATATTGTAACGGAAACAAAACAGGAAACAAATCATCAATCAAAAAATTGCTCTCGTTTTTATTCGGGCTACTTAAATTTATTTTGGGCTACCAAAAACTGAAGAGTCCCTGCCCGAAGGGCTACCAGGGATTTTGAAATTTTGCGAGCCCTGGTTTAGGATTGCAAAACTGAATCTGAACAAATCACAAGACAGGGGTGTCAAACCAGAGATGGCTACTTGCACTCGCGACTTAGACTCGAGTCACAGTTAAGTTGCAAAAACCAAAGCCTTCAGACTTGAGACTTAGACTCGAGGTTTGGGGCTCGAGTCTTGAGAAACATTTTTTACCCATGTAAATACGGTAACTGTAGGTTATTTGGATAGTAACGAGATGTACACAGCAATTTGTCTCTAATATTTAATAAAATGTTCTGAATATGCTAATAATTTGTGAATTTTTGTTTTAAATTTATCATTAATTATGTGAGGGTTGTAAGGAAGACATAGTCCAAAGGTTTCATCATACAGTGGGGCAAAAAAAGTATTTAGTCAGCCACCGATTGTGCAAGTTCCCCCACCTAAAATGATGACAGAGGTCAGTAATTTGCACCAGAGGTACACTTCAACTGTGAGAGACAGAATGTGAAAAAAAAAATCCATGAATCCACATGGTAGGATTTGTAAAGAATTTATTCGTAAATCAGGGTGGAAAATAAGTATTTGGTCAATAACAAAAATACAACTCAATACTTTGTAACATAACCTTTGTTGGCAATAACAGAGGTCAAACGTTTACTATAGGTCTTTACCAGGTTTGCACACACAGTAGCTGGTATTTTGGCCCATTCCTCCATGCAGATCTTCTCGAGAGCAGTGATGTTTTGGGGCTGTCGCCGAGCAACACGGACTTTCAACTCCCGCCACAGATTTTCTATGGGGTTGAGGTCTGGAGACTGGCTAGGCCACTCCAGGACTTTCAAATGCTTCTTACGGAGCCACTCCTTTGTTGCCCGGGCGGTGTGTTTTGGATCATTGTCATGTTGGAAGACCCAGCCTCGTTTCATCTTCAAAGTTCTCACTGATGGAAGGAGGTTTTGGCTCAAAATCTCACGATACATGGCCCCATTCATTCTGTCCTTAACACGGATCAGTCGTCCTGTCCCCTTGGCAGAAAAACAGCCCCATAGCATGATGTTTCCACCCCCATGCTTCACAGTAGGTATGGTGTTCTTGGGATGCAACTCAGTATTCTTCTTCCTCCAAACACGACGAGTTGAGTTTATATCAAAAAGTTCTACTTTGGTTTCATCTGACCACATGACATTCTCCCAATCCTCTGCTGTATCATCCATGTGCTCTCTGGCAAACTTCAGACGGGCTTGGACATGCACTGGCTTCAGCAGCGGAACACGTCTGGCACTGCGGGATTTGATTCACTGCCGTTGTAGTGTGTTACTGATGGTGACCTTTGTTACTTTGGTCCCAGCTCTCTGCAGGTCATTCACCAGGTCCCCCCGTGTGGTTCTGGGATCTTTGCTCACCGTTCTCATGATCATTTTGACCCCACGGGATGAGATCTTGCGTGGAGCCCCAGATCGAGGGAGATTATCAGTGGTCTTGTATGTCTTCCATTTTCTGATGATTGCTCCCACAGTTGATTTTTTCACACCAAGCTGCTTGCCTATTGTAGATTCACTCTTCCCAGTCTGGTGCAGGTCTACAATACTTTTCCTGGTGTCCTTCGAAAGCTCTTTGGTCTTGGCCATGGCGGAGTTTGGAGTCTGACTGTTTGAGGCTGTGGACAGGTGTCTTTTATACAGATGATGAGTTCAAACAGGTGCCATTCATACAGGTAACGAGTGGGGGACAGAAAAGCTTCTTACAGAAGACGTTACAGGTCTGTGAGAGCCAGAGATTTTCCTTGTTTGAGGTGACCAAATACTTATTTTCCACCCTAATTTACGAATAAATTCTTTACAAATCCTACCATGTGAATTCATGGATTTTTTTTTCACATTCTGTCTCTCACAGTTGAAGTGTACCTCTGGTGCAAATTACTGACCTCTGTCATCATTTTAAGTGGGGGAACTTGCACAATCGGTGGCTGACTAAATACTTTTTTGCCCCACTGTATTTCACTGTATAAATGAAGTGTTTCTTAAATCTTTGTTGTCCAGATATTAAATATATATATTATAATATAGATATTAAAGTGTCATTTTTTCAAACGATAACCAAGGAGAGATAGCAGCAGCAACAATGTGGCAAAGACTATTAAATAATTATACAGACCATTATAATTACAATTACATCCAGCCCTGAACTCCTCATAGATTACAAAAATATTCCTTTTCATATGACTGACTCAAGCTACGGTGCTTGACAGCTGGAATGACGTGTGTTTGCCAATATTCAGTGTCTGCTTTTGATCAGACATAGCACTGTAGATTATGGCAAAACATCTCCACTTTGGTTTTTGCTGTCCAAAGGATACTGCTCCAGAAATCTTCTGGCTTGTTCAGATGAACTTTTAAAAAAAAAAACCTAAGCTATGCAAACATGTTCTTTTTAGAGAGCAACCTTCCAAATAAGCCATATTTGTTCAGTTTGGTTTTTTTTTTCAAATAGTACTGTCAGTAAACTCTGGGTCTCCATAGCATTGTGATAACACGTACCTTAATACTCAAGACTGCTACTTTTATAGAGATGGTAACAGTTGATAATCATGATCAGTGAGTGAATCAAGTGGATTTAATTAGCAGCATTTGGGGCACTTGGAGTAATTTGTGGATTGTCATGTAAATTCTCTGCTGGTCAGTAAACATTGTCGAAACTGTGTAAATAAACTTAAACACTTGTGTGCCAGGTGAACATATGAGGGGTTTCATAGTGGCAGTGTGCTGAACTGTGACTGACCTTGGGGGAGCAGATGGGACTGGCAGATGGGGAGCGAATGGCACCTTTGTTGATAAGGTCACGTCGTGGTGGGACAGGTGGGAGGCTGAGGTGCTGGACACATTGGCTGGAGTTTCCCCCATGGGCTTTTCTGTGTTGGCTGACAGGTGAAGAACTGGGCGACACCATTGGCGATTTCTGATGCTCGCCACATTGCTAAGGGAAAAGGTAAATAAACTTTTAAAAAAAAAATCTTAGTCGTTTATTACCAGTTCTATCCTGATTAGAGACTGCTAGAATCCACATTCTTTATAGGGGATAGATGGAAGCAAATCTACACCACTTTAAAATGTGGTAAAATGTTATTTCCCGTTTTGATTACCCGAGATTATGCTCTCGCCACTGCTCCAGAAGTGATGTATCATAGCCAACATAATGAGAAGGTTAGATATAACCTAGAGCTCAGTATTCAATTTTCAATAGTACTGTACTATCTATCATCAGCTGTCATGGGGCAAAAGGCAGAGTACAACCTGGACAGACTGCCAGTCTGTCACAGGGTTAACACATAGAGACAGATAAACATTAACACTCATGTTCACACATGCTTGGCCAATGCTCTTTTTTGGACTGTGGAAGTAAGCCTTGGAATCTGCAGTTGTTTAGAAATGGCTCAAATGGCTCCACCATCCTAACTTCTGTAAATTTTATAAGTCTCCGTCTTAGCGTTACTACCAATTGTAGTCAATGGTTATGACTAACAACCATAAGAAGATGTCATCAGATGGTGTCAAACCATCAGCAGTTTTTTTAACCATGAACCACAATGCTTTTAGCTTGGCTGGTCAACAATGACAGCCAGTCACTGCTCATCTTCTCCTGGTCCCCAGCTACCCTGTTCTTTGATTTCTCCAGTGCTTTTAACACCATTCAGCCACGACTTCTGAGGGACAAGCTGGAGCTATCAGGAGTGGACCACCACGTGTCCCAGTGGATACTGGACTACCTCACAGGACGCCCACGATATGTGAGGGCACAGGGCTGTGTCTCTGATATGCTGGTCTGCAGTACGGGGGCCCCACAGGGAACTATGCTGGCACCATTCCTCTTCACCCTCTACACTGCAGACTTCTACATCAACTCCCCACGCTGCCACCTACAGAAGTTGTCTGACGACTCTGCCATAGTCGGCCTCATCACAGGTGAGGATGACTCAGGCTACGTCCACACATCCTGAATAGATTTGAAAAGGTGAAAAGGTCTGAAAACGCTCTGCGTCCACACTTTCAGTCGTTTTCACAGAGATGTGCGTCCACATTGAAACGGCCGAAAACGCTTACGTTCAAGCATTGCACGTGCGTGAAACACTAAGATTCGGCCTGCCTCATTTCTGTCTGCCCTTTATTTACTTTCCGGCTCTTTGAAACGTCACGGCAAACTGTCGAGGAAAAGCACCAGGTTTTTTAAATGGACTAACAATGAGGTGGAGTTGTTGCTACGAGTAACACAAAATTACAAAGTTGCAAAAGCGAGTGAGAATTAAAGAATTTGAAGAAAAGCTATCTGAAGCATGTACAAACTGATATTTTGTACATGGGCGACCGTGGCTCAGGGGGTTGGGAAGCGTATCTGTAACCGGAAGGTCGCCGGTTCGATCCCGGGGCTCTCTGTCCTGGTCGTTGTGTCCTTGGGCAAGACACTTTACCCTACTGGTGTTGGCCAGAGGGGCCGATGGCGCGATATGGCAGCCTCGCTTCTGTCAGTCTGCCCCAGGGCAGCTGTGGCTACAACCGTAGCTTGCCTCCACCAGTGTGTGAATGTGAGAGTGAATGAATAGTGGCATTGTAAAGCGCTTTGGGTGCCTTGAAAAGCGCTATATAAATCCAATCCATTATTAATCTTTAATAGGGCTGTCAAAATTGAGAGCAAACAAAACAACTGCTGTATAATGCCCTCCGCTATCTTTGTTTAATTGGTCACATGACTGCATCATAAAACTAACATGTGTCATCATTTTCAAAAGTCTCCGTTTTCACTGTCCACACTGCGATGTGAAAGCACCGTCTTTAAATGTATTTGTTTTTGAGAGCGTTTTCAATATGATGCGTTTTCCTTCGGGGAAAACACAGTCTCAGTGTAGACAGGAGGCCAAAACAGAGAGAAAACCATGCGTTTTCAAAAGTAAACGCATTAGTGTGGACGTAGCCTCAGAGTACAGACAGTGGACTCTGGACTTGTGGACTGGTGTCAGCAGAACCACCTGCTGATCAACACTGGGAAAACCAAGGAGTTAGTGGTGGACTTCCGGGGAGACAGACCCACCACACTGACACAGGTGAACATCCAGGGAGTGGACATTGAGATAATGGACTCTTATAGGTACCGGGGTGTTCACCTGAATAATAAACTGGACTGGAGCCACAACACTAATGCTCTTTACAGGGAGGGTCAGAGCAGACTCTACCTACTGAAGCGGCTGAGGTCATTTGGAGTCTAGGGAGTGCTTCTAAAGACATTCTATGACTCTGTGGTGGAATCCATCATTTTTTACCGTGTTGTATGTTGGAGCAGCAGTTTATCGACAGCTAAGAGGAAGAGGTTGGATAAACTTATCAGGAAGGACAGCTCTGGGATGCACCCTGGATCCAGTGCAGGTGGTGGGAGACAGAAGGACTCTTGCCAAAATAACTTCTCTGATGGACAAAGTCTCCCACCCCATGCATGTAAATGTTGCTGAACTGCAGAGCTCCATCAGTGACAGACTGTTGCATCCTAGATGCATGAAGGAGCGTTTCTGCAGGTCCTTCCTCCCTGCAGCTGTCAGACTGTACAATCAAAACTGCTCCCAACAAACATAGATGTTTACTAGGGGTGCAACGATACTCGTATCGATATTGAACCGTTCGATACAATGCTTTTGGTTCGGTACGCATATGTATCGAACAATACAAAATTTTTAATTTATTTTATCAACTTTCCTTCTGACGATGCTGTCTGTGTTGAGCGCTCAGTGGATCTGCGCTCGACAGTGCAGCCTAGGCGGAGTAGTCGAACGCAGATTCACTGAGCGCAGGGCAAGCTAGCAAGACAGAAGTTAAGCTCTCCTTGCAACATGGCAAATTGAACCTCCCCCACCCTCATTCAGATGTGGCGTTTGGAACTATTTTGGTTTTCATGTGACGTATGACCCTGAAGGTAAGCGCGTCATGGACAAAAGTAAAACAGTATGTTGGATGTGCCACGTAATGCTCAATTACATTGGAGGGAACTAGTGCGTTAGCGCAGTTAGCTCGTTAACGTGTTGGCCGTCCAGCCCCACGCACGGGGCGATCCGCGGTAGCTCGTTAACGGAGACTTGCGTGTTGTGGCGTTAACGTCATTTCAGATTAACGCTGACAGCACTAGTGGGAACACAATGAATGTGACTGCACATTTACGCCGACATCATCCTAGTGCAAAGACAAGTGGAAGCAGACAAAAACAACAAGCAGCATGCTACAAACTTTATCCGAGTCATTTAGACAGCCGTTAGCACATGATTCTCCTTATGGGGACCTGATATGTTTAATATGCTGCTGAGAATATAGCCCAGAAGAAGCGTATAGTATAGCTTTTATTTTGGAAAGAGCCATTTCTCTGTAATAAACTCTCTTTTCCAAAGATGAGGGATTTCTCCATCAGATAGATTTATTTTTTTAATTACTTTGTTGTTTCAGCAACATTAAATTTAAAAACTGTACTTTTGAGTTAAAATATATATTTATGATTTTAATAAGTTACAAATTAAAAAGGCATGAACATTTTTTTTTGTATCGAAAAAATATCGAACCGTGACACCAAAGTATCGAACCGAACCGAACCGTGAATTTTGTGTATTGTTGGACCCCTAATGTTTATGTAACCCACATATAATTGTACGAAGAGTGACGTGACTGGATTTTCCCCCTATGAATTGATGTTTGGGAGACAACCAAGACTGCCACCCTGCAGATGCCCAGGGACGGGCATACCATCAAGAGGGGAGGGTGTAACCCACATACAATGAGGGTACCACTTTAAGGACTGATATGAGGAGAGATGGACAGCCTGCCCAACCAATCGAAATGCACAGGTCCCAGTATGTTTTGACCAATGGGAGAGCAGTCTGCCGCTGTATGTCCCACCTACGTGCTCTGTGTTTGCTGTTATGTGTGGAGGTAGTCGCGCGCTGGCAGGAGAAAAGAGAGACTGAAGCTTTTGAGCTGGAAAAAAGTATTAGATATAAGTTGCAACCAACTGTGTTGCACATAAGTTCACTGGTTATCAGCTACCTTTCATGTTAAAAGTAGCCACAGTGAGTAAATAGGCAAATGCTGCATTTTTCTGGTGACTTTAGAAAGTACCGCGTGGAGCTAAACTGTTAGCCTTTGTTAGCTCTGGTTGCTATCAACTGCCTGGAAGTTCATCGCAATCTGCTTCCAGAAGTAAGGTAACACTTGAAGCGCAACTTATGTTTATTTTTCCTTCATGTCGTATTACGGTTATTAAAGAGAAAACATGTCCTGTTACGTTATTTAGAGCCCTGCATTTTCCGACCGAGAGACACTATGCCATTGTCTTCGGCCGTGATGCGCTGAGATCGGTGAGCACATGTTGTATGTCTCAGTTAGTTCACGTCTGTTTCACATTTTATTGTTGAGAAACTGAATTAATCTCAATTGTTTGATTAATAATTGTCGCATATGCGACATATATGCATATGCACTGACTTTACTTGGTTTAATGCATAGTTTGTGTAAGAGAAATGTTTTATTTTTGCAAATTTGAGTATTTTTATTGCAAATTTATGTTGAATGTGATTTAAACAAAATCCTAAGTTGTGAATTATAGCTAGAACAGCATAATTAATATTTGAATTGCTCTTCTGACCCTGTCCGTTGACAGGTCAGGTTTTTTTTGTATGCTGAATTGTTCCTGAGGTGGATTCCTCCGGTGAAATAGATGGCGAGCCTTCCCACCTGGACTTAGAGAGACTGAGATTCGCTTCTTTTCCACTTGATGATCTGCTGCACCTTGCGGTGTGGTAGGACTGTATCACTCACACTTTCACGCACAGCTGGTTATACATAAGACCACTGACTGACATTCTCTCATCCCTATTTTCTTTCACACCCTGGGAATTTTTTGGACTTTACCCCTTGGACATTTTTTATTTGGGACTTTAAATAATGAGCTGTTGTGTAGAACATTCTCCACATGTGAAAAGAGTGTGAGATTTTCATTTGAATGTACATTGGATTTGTGTAATCTGTTCTATAAGAGTTAAGGAGTCAGGTTACTAGGGTGCACCCGAGCATTGAAACCCGAACATTGAAAACCAAAAATAACACTTGGCCAAGTCATTGCTTTAGTAGTTTGTGTTTTACTTTTCTTTTAATTTTTGTAAGTTTCCTTTCTACCATTGTAAAGTGTCTTTAACCTGTGCTTGTCAACCTTATGGTTTATGTCACTAAAGTTGGCCGGTTCTTTTGAGTTACATTCTTGCGTCTGTGTCTCATTTGAACACACCCCTGTGCTCCTATAGTCGAGCCTATTGGTCCATTGATATATTCTTTTCAACAATTCCCCTTACTGTGTTACATTTACATTGCACATTACTTTTCTCAGTTTATATATACACAAGTTACATGTCTACTTTTTAATGCACAGGTACAATACGCAATCTACACTTTTCTAATTATTCTAAATATTCTTAACTATTTAATAATAATAATAATAATGGATTGGATTTATATAGCGCTTTTCAAGGCACCCAAAGCGCTTTACAATACCACTATTCATTCACTCACTGGTGGAGGCAAGCTACAGTTGTAGCCACAGCTGCAGAAGCGAGGCTGCCATATCGCGCCATCAGCCCCTCTGGCCAACACCAGTAGGCAAGTAGGGTAAAGTGTCTTGCCCAAGGACACAACGACCAGGACAGAGAGCCCAGGGATCGAACCAGCGACCTTCCGGTTACAGATGCGATTCCCAACCCCCTGAGCCACAGTCGCCCAATAAGCATTTAAACATCTTTCAGTATCCTGCACTGTTTGCACACTACAACCTGGGTTTGCCACTTATCTATACTTTAATTTTAATAACTGTACAGTACTCTGCTTTGGTAACTATTGTCCATGATGTAAATATGTAAAAACTGTGTTTCTGTTCTGTGTCCTGTTCTGTTTGTATATGTGTGTTTTTGCTGCTGATACAACCACATTTCCCCTTGTAGGACAATTAAAGGATTATTCTAGTCTTCTATCCTATTCTATACTTTTGACCCTGTGTAAATTAGAGAGAATCCTAATACCTAATACCCTTTTCTGTATTATGAGTCCAGTCCAGTTTATTGTTCAAATAAACACCAAAATACCTGTAGCTATCCACAGCCTCAATGTAGATACCTTGAAAACTCCACCCTTTTCCGGCTGAGAACCATGGCTTTAGATTTGGAGGTGCTGATCCTCATTCCCGCCGCTTCAGATTCGGCTGCGAAGCATTCCATTGCGAGCTGGAGGCCAGCACCAGATGAAGTCAACAGAACCACATCATCCGCAAAAAGCAGAGATGAGATTCTGACACCACCTAAGTGAAAGCCTTCTGCCACTTGGCTGCGCCTAAAAATTATGTCCATAAAAATTATGAACAGAATCGGTGACAAAGGGCAGCCCTGGCGGAGCCCAACACCCATTCGGGAATGAGTCCGACTATGTGGACCAAGCTCTTGCTACAGTTGTATAGGGACACCCCATACTCCCGCAGCACCTCAAACAGCACACCAAGGGACACGGTCAAATGGACCAAATAGCATATGGATCAATAGGGGCTCTATGTCCATGTCGCTCTTGGGCGTCACTCCCACAGGCCTTAATTCTGAGACTCTCCACCATCTAAGAACTGAAGACGCTTCTCAGATGAAATATCTTCAAGCAACTTAAAGAAGTCCAGACATTTTTCTTTCCAAGTTCCTTAGACATATAATATATAACTATATAATTTCTTGAGCAGTGTATTTAAGTCTGTATTAATACTTTTGATCCTGTGTAGATTACCTTCCTGATGTTGGCCAGTCCATTCATGACAAGACAGTCTTCTCGGTCTTCCTCATCATCCAGGTCCAGCAAGGGGGAGCTGTGTTGGTCCAGGAAGAAGCACTTGGAGCCCTCATTTCGTGGGTCAAAGGGATCCACAATAATGGGCTCTGTGCCTTTGATCTCACAGCGACAGAAAGGGCATCCTTGGCCATCTGATTCCTGAATAGATATAACAGGCTAGTCATACACAAACATACAAAAACACAGGTGGTGACATTTTAACCAAAAAATATAACTAAATGCCACATGTTGTTTCAGTAACATCATGAAATTATTGTGCATTCATTGTAAAAGACCCTGTCAAAAACATAAAAAAATAGCAGTATTTCGAGCATCTATCTGACAAAGACAGAACAAAGCTATGCTTTTGGTAGCCATATAGTTGGGAATGTGACTGTGGACTTGTGGGAACTGATGTCCGTTAATTAAAAGCTTTACCTTTATGACACACATTTAAACTTTATTTTTGAGTGATTGTTTCATTCATAAGTCAACATTTCAGTAGCACACTGGGAGAATTCTGAGTCAAATGATTATTGTCTGTGGGCTTATTACCACACTACTATATCACTATTACCATTATCACAGAAAAAAAAATGCAGGCCGGTTGCATACATTACTTATTGTTTTCTTTGAATAAATAAACCTGCAGATTTTTATCATCCTTAGCTCTTGGACAACTCTTCTAATAATTCTTTTCACTCCTCTGTCTTTCAGGGAGCACCTACTTGTGGCCAGTTTATGGTAAATGAGTGATCAGTTCTGCAACCAGTGCTATCAGTTTGTTTTGCAACAATAAGGTTACAAAGGTGTTGAGAGAACTCACTGGTTTTACCAGTCATGAGATGTTTGTTGTGTGACACCTTGGTAATGACAGACCTTAATAGGCCACCAGCTGGAACTGAACCAGCTCATTTTAATTTGAATTAAGTGGCAGGATTGCTTGGAAATTACTGATAGATTTCAGCTGGTGTCACTGCTTTCCATGCCTTTTACACCTCCCTTTCTTTATGTGTTCAATACTTCTTCCGTGTATAATTTCTCTATTACACATAACTTTTTTCATGGACATCTATGGTTTGATTTCTTTGCATCTGTAGGTTGGATGGGTTGCTACTGACATTTGGTGAGAATGTCACGTCAATACTGCCTTCAAAAATATATTTACTTTGAAACTTGGTGAAATGTTCAACACTTATTTTATTCAACGTTAATCTTTTTCTTTTATTTATTTACTTGTTTTCTTTTATTATTCTTATTATTATCTCTGTGGTTATACACTGCTGAAGGTGACAGGGATAGTAAAGAGAAGGAGTAGATAAAAAAAAAGGGAAAAACTGCAAGACTTAAACAAATAGCTCCCTGTGTCCACCCCAACATCCCTAGAGAAGCTGATGATAACCACATCTTGCATGTGAGCTCTCGTCAATTTTTAGTTTGGAAGGACCAGCATGTCTTATTGATGGAGACATGCGGGCACACACTCCCTTTGTGACTCTAATCTATTGTGGGTGTTTTAACATTCCTGGATAAAGTTCTTTCTTTTTCTACAACTAAGGTTTATTTGGCAACTATATCTGCTTTTGATATTGGATATGATGAGGTGACTTAAGGTGTACCTTAAGTACGCTGTACTGGTGTAGAGTCAACAACCTGTCTCTGAATGTGGACAAAACAAAAGAGTTGAATATCAACTTCATGGGAGCACAGAGAGATCACTGTGCACTTAACATCAATGGATCCTCTGTGGAGGTCGTCAAGAGCACAAAATTCCTTGGTGGTCACCTGGTGGAAAACCTCTCCTGGTCCCTCAACACCAGCTTCATAGTTAAGAAGGCCCAACAGCATCTTTACTTCCTGCGGAAGCTGAGAAAAGCCCATCTCCCATCACCCATTCTCACCTTTTACAGAGGGACTATTGAGAGCATCCTGAGCAGCTGCATCACTATCTGGTATGGTAGCTGCACCGTATTGGATTGCAATATCCTACATTGGCTAGTGAGAACAGCTGAGAAGATCACTGGAGCCTTTCTTCCCTCCATTACAAACACGTATCGCACCCACTGCATCCGCAAAGCTGCAGAGGAACCCACAAACCCCTCACACACACTCTTCACACTGCTGCCTTCTGGCAAGAGGTACCAGAGCATTCGGGCCCTCACTGCCAGACTGTGAAACAGTTTCTTCCTCCAAGCCATCAGACTCCTGAACACTCAGTAACTGGACCTTAATACATGTCACTACCTCAAGCATTTAACTGCACAATCTCATATACACAAACACACACACGCACACCTTCATACATCAAGCTACCTTTTGTACAATGCTCAGTCTTTTGCACAACCCACTGTCATTGTTGCACTTTTCTATTGCACTGTTGTGTCTGCACTGTCTTGTGTCTGCATTATTCTGTTCTGTCTGGTGTTGCACTGTTTTTTTGTTTGGTTTTTGGCAATTTTTGCACACTTGCAATTTATATAGTTCTGTGTTGATTGTCTGTATATGTCATATGTAGCACCATGGTCTTGGGGGAACGTTGTCTGGTTTCACTGTGTACTGTACCACTGCACATGGTTGAAATGACAATAAAGCCACTCGACTTGACTTGAGTACTGCTTCTCACTTTAGGGTCTGCAAAGTGAGTGGGTAGGCTTCATGCATTTTTTTGTGCATCCTTCTTACACACAGTTCTCTTCTGACAGCCTTAGGGTCGTATTACGTCCAAATATGTTAGGGTACCTGGATCGTTGTGTTTTTTTTTTTCTTTGACTCTTGTTTATTCGTTGTTGTTTTCTCTGTGTGACTTTTTTCCTAGTTGACTTATCTGTATTTCTAGTTCAGGTTGTCTGGTTAGTTATTAGTTCCCTTGTCATGTCCTGGTCTCGTCTCTGTCCTGTTAGCCTTGGTCTTGCCTTTGTGTGTCCACCCCTGTTAGGTCAGTCTTGTCTTCATGTTTGTCTGCCTGTTTCCCTAGACATGTGTTCTTGTGTCCCTCTCGTCCCTTGTTCTTTCGCCCTCTCTCATCCCTTGCTCTCTCATCCTCACTGTCTTGCCTCCTTCCCCTGGGTTTCATCTGTCTGTGTCCAATTGTATGTGTTTCTTGTACTACCTCTTTTAGATTGACAGACAGATTACGCTCAGCTGTGTTCCCTCCTGTGAGTTGTTCCCTCGTTTGCCCTTGTCGCGATCGCCCTCATTCCCCACTGTGTTCTGCCTGTTAGTTAAGTTCCTGAACAGTTTTTGCAGTCCAGCAATAAAGCTGCCACTTGAGTTTGGTCTACATTTTGGGTTCTTCAAACCTGCGTGCCTCACACAGTGAATGACAGAATGCTGAGTTTTCCTAAAATTATTCCTGTGGCTTATAGCACTATATAGAATTTGAGCTTGTGAGCTCTTGCCTTTCTCTTTTCGCATTTGAGGAAAAAAGGAGGCTGGATTCTCTCTGTCTAAGTCCAGTTGCTTGTCTGCTTCGCTAACCTGGGGCCCGTTCTTCGTACCTCGCTAAGTAAGTTAGCTGGATTAGATTGTTGACGATTTCACGTGATCTTGGATCGTTCGGTTCCCCGAAGCTCATCCGGGACTTGCTGTCATAGCAACAGAGCCGTAAGCGTAAACCTGCTTGGGAGCAGGTTTACTTTATGTAAACAGGATTAGATCGCGGCCACGCAGGTATGTCCGCTTCATTTATACGAAAGCAACAGCGATATTCCACCACTGTTTCACCATAAATAAATAACATCAATGTAACTAAAGATAATGCAGCACTTGATCCTTTTATTGATGTCACACAGATACATACAGGTCATTTCCTAAAAAAGGGAAATGTACTATTAATCATTCTATTACATGTATGTGATTATTACAGATGTAATTCATATTTCAGAGTAGTAATTGTAAATTACTTCGTGTAATCAAGATGGGAGACGTCTGTGAAGGTTCTCAGTCATCCAGGTCATCGTAGTCAAAGGAGCTTGCAAAGAAAAGCGTCTGGACTTCTTTAAGTTACTTGAAGACGTTTCACCTCTCATCCGAGAAGCTTCTTCAGTTCTAAGGTCAAATGGTGGAGAGTCCCAGATATAAACCTAGTGGGAGTAACCCCCCACAGAGGGACAAAAGGACCCCCTGATGATCCTCTAATCGCCTGAGCCAAGGTGTGAAACTGGGTGTGGGTCCCAATCAGCCAGAGTTTCGGGTGTGTTCATTGTGAAACCTGGCCCCACCTTATCATGCGAATTCCTGAGGTCAGATGGCCCAGGATGTGAGTGGGCGTTAAGGCGTCTGGGAAGGGATCTCAAAACTGGATTATAGATGGCAGAGAGTTGGTGTCGTAAACCCCGCCTCTGTTCAAAGATGGTCGCTCACAGTGGACATAGATGCTTCTTTCACTCCTCTTTCAAACCATCTGTCCTCTCTGTCCAAAATGTGAACATTGGCATCCTCAAAGAGTGTCCTTTATCCTTAAGATGCAGATGGACTGCTGAGTCTTGTCCTGTGGAGGTGGCTCTTCTATGTTGTGCCATGCGCTTGTGAAGTGGCTGTTTGGTCTCTCCAATGTAGAGGTCTGGGCATTCCTCACTGCACTGTACAGCATACACCACATTGTTAAGTCTGTGTTTTGGCGTTTTGTCTTTCGGGTGAACCAGTTTTTGTCTGAGCGTGTTGGTGGGTCTGAAATGCACCGGGATGTCATGCTTGGAGAAAACTCTCCTGAGTTTTTCTGATACACCGGCTACATAGGGGATGACAATGTTGTTGCGTCAACAAGATGGGAGACCACGGCTATAAAAGTGAAGGTGGATTTGGGAAACCTGTCGCAGCCATGTCCTGTCCGTCTACGCGAGCCACCCATTGCGGAAGGTGCAAGATTGATAAGGAGAGTCCTCAGAATTCAGCGTATATTGCGGGACAGACAGGATCCTTTAGCTCAGCGCGACAGTGTGCTCATTGAGAGATATCGATATTCCCGTGAGGGTATTATTTACTTAACCAACTTGTTGACGAGGGGGTGCAGGACCACCACCTGTCTTTTTTTGCTCTGCCCTTTTCTTGGTTGCTGTTATGAACAAACAAAGAGTATTTCAGGGTCTCTTTCCAAGAGACTAAAAGCAATATAAGTGATAAATATTACCATTCTGTGGAATATTCTTATATTTCACTTTTACTTGTTCCCATGTTCTAGTGGGTCCTGTTGTGGCTCTAATGTGAAAGGGGATATAATATAACATAATATAATATAATGTAATATAATATTGGATAATATAGTGTAATATAATAAATCTACCCTACCGCCTACTGGTGTTGGCCAGAGGGGCCGATGGCGCGATATGGCAGCCTGGCTTCTGTCAGTCTGTCCCAGGGCAGCTGTGGCTACAACTGTAGCTGCCTCCACCAGTGTGTGAATGTGAGAGTGAATGAATAGTGGCATTGTAAAGCGCTTTGGGTGCCTTGAAAAGCACTATATCAATCCACTCCATTATTATTGTTATTATTAACTTACTTACGAGTTTGATTTGTCAGCAACTTCCTGCCAGCCCTCTCTCCTTGCTTTTGCAGCCTTTGCAGTGTTCCCTTGCGTTCTGATTAAACTCTGAAACTCCTGAAATCCCTCAATCAAGAGTTCTTGCTCTGCTGCCGGAAAATACCGAGAGCGCTCCTTCGACATTTTCGCCGACCAATCAGAGGGTTGCTGATCAATGTTTCTACTATCGATGCGTAGCCCCTTTTGGGGTGGCTGTAGCTCAGGTGGCAGAGCAGGTCAGTCACTAACCAGAAGGTCGGTGGTTCGATCCCAGGCTGCCTCCTGGCTGCATGCCAAATATCCTTGGGCAAGATACTAACCCTGTGTTTGCCTACTGGTGGTGGTCAGAGGGCCCGGTGGCGCCAGTGTCCGGCAGCCTCGCCTCTGTCAGTGCGCCCCAGGGCAGCTGTGGCTACAATGTAGCTTGCCGTCACCAGTGTGTGAATGTGTGTGTGAATGGGTGAATGACTGAATGTAGTGTAAAGCGCTTTGGGGTCCTTAGGGACTGAGTAAAGCGCTATACAAATGCAGGCCATTTACCATTTACCACACCCAGTGATCTCACATTACTTCATCCAGCTGTACTAATCGTCAACAGCAGGTGTGTTCGGAGAACCGGATTAGCGAGCTCAACGTTAGCGCGATGATTTGGTCTTGGATGTGTCATTTGATCTTGGATGTAGTAAGCGACGTAGGAAGAACGGGCCCCAAGTCAGAGCTTTGTCTAAACAGAGGTTAACTCGCCGGATTATGGACGTTTTCCTTGGCATATGGCACTAAGGGTCTCTCTTTTCCTCAGGGCGTGAGAACACATTCCACCGGAGGAATGGGAACCTGAAGGGCCCTTTTTAAAGAAAATTTGCAATCAGCGTTACACGGACAGCTTATACACTAACTGGGTAGTGGTGTTCTTAGCAAGGTGAAGAGCGGAAGAACTGAGAGATGACTGTGATGACAGGGGTGTATGTGTGCAGGCAGGTGACCAAAATGAGTGCAGGTAGACATATTATCACAGGTCTTTTGCCTTAGAGCAGTAAATAGATTTTTTATCAGACATTTTATCAGTATCATGGAGTCTTTTCACTTTACCTAGCATGCATCAGCACACACACTGGACCTTGTATGTGTTAAATATTGATTCTGTTTCTTCTGTGGACATTTTGTGGTGTACTTGGAAAACTACACCAGACGGCAGAATATACGCATTGTGGGGATACCAGAGAAGGCGGAGGGCCCACGACCAACGAAATTCATCACCAAACTACTCTTTGATGTGCTTGGGGAGAACAACTTCGAGAGGCCGCCATCGGTGGCTAGAGCCACGTCCGTTCATTGTCAGACTCCACCACTTCCAAACCACAGAGCTGATCCTACGCCTCGCCAGACAGAAGGGCCCGCTCCTATTCAATGGATCAAGATTCCACATATTTCCTGACTACAGCCCAGAAGTCAACAAAAGACAAAAGTCTTCTCCAAGTCCAAAAGGAAGCTCCACAGTGCAAAGGTCAAGTTTGGTCTCTTCTACCCAGCCACTCTGCAGTTCACACACAACGGGAAATGCATGAGATTTACCGACCCTGCAGAGGCGCTGACCTACGTTAATAATTAATATCACTGTTGATAACGAACGCCCCGCCTCGCACCCTGCAGAGACTGGTGACTGAGGTAAGGTAACGATTGGGTTAATAACATTGAAAATCATTTCACAGAAGGTGGCATCATTAGACATGGCTACTCTGTCATATTTTGAATATTTCTTTACTCTCATTGTGTTCTATTATCATTGGTCATAGTGGCAATGAACGTTTTATATTTGATGGTGTAAATACACACCACACATAATGCCACTCATGAGCACCTTCCTTTTCTTCATTACTGATGTTATTGCCCTTTTTTTCTTTTCTCTTTTCTCTTTTTCAAATTATGAAAGGGCGTTACAGTTTGTTTAATACCCTGTTGGAGAGGTTCATTAATGGTTCAAACATGTATCCTTTATTGCGGGCAGCATGCAAATGCAGGTTTGCAAAAGTTTCAAGTTTTTTTGGGGTGGTAGCCTTTTTAAGGCCTGTTTATGTGTTATGTGTTGTTTTGGTGTGGCATTTGCTCTGTATTCACTGTGTGCACCTACTGTGATTTTTTTATCGTTTAAATTGGGCAAACATCTATATTTTTGAATTACATAGTTCTGACAAAGAGTAGATTGGACCCTGACCCAGATAATGCTGACGTAAAAATTATAAGTTGGAATGTGAAGGGTATGAACCAGGCAATCAAGAGAAAAAGGGTCATTTCTCATTTACAACATCTTGGGGTTGGTATTGCCTTCCTACAGGAAACCCACCTCTGGAATTGTGATCAGTCTAAAATTCGCAAAGAATGGGTGGGCCAAATGTTTCATTCACAATTTAATTGTAAAGGCTGAGGAGTGGCTATACTCATCCACAGAAAAATTCCTTTCATCGTATCAGATACTATCTTGGACCCTAATGGCAGATATGTGATGGTTGTGGGAGAGCTGTCTCAACTTTCCCTAGTATTGGTCAATATTTATGGTCCAAACTTTGACGATGAGAACTTTTATAAAAAGATGCTAAGCTCTATTCCCAATTTGGATAGTTATCATTTGATTATGTCTGGGGATTACAAACTGGTAATGGATTCTGTTTGGGATCACTCTTCCCAATCTTTACTAAGACTGTCTAAATCTGTGCAAACAATTCAGTCATTCGTAGAGGCACATAAACTTGTAGACCCTTGGAGATTTAAATATCCCACTAAAAGGGAGTATTCGTTTTACTCTAATGTGCACAAGTCATTTTCTAGGATAGATTTTTTTCTGGTTGACCCCTACTTACTGAGTGCTATTACAGACTGTAAATATGATGGTCATTTCTGATCATGCCTCGGTTAGTATTAAGGTAACTCTTCCGACTCAGAGGACAAAGTGGACATGGCAACTGGACCCACTCCTACTCGCTGATTCAGATCATCAAGCTATTAACAACTATTTTAGAGAGTTTTATGCTAAATTATATTCCTCAGATTCAGCACCAGCTCAAAATAAGTTTGACGCTTTTTTTTCTAATCTGAAGTTCATTACAGAACAAATAGATTTTTTTCTACAGGTAAATAGGACGGATGGCATCTCAGCTTCGACCCTCTGGGAGACGCTTAAAGCGTATCTCAGGGGACAGATTGTCTCTCATTCTGCTTATATGAGGAAGAAGAAGTATAAGAAGTTTGAGGAATTATCCTCAGAAATCAAGACCCTGGACGGACTCATATCTGGTTCTCCGACCCCTGATTTGATTAAGAGGAGAGTGGTCTTACAAGCTGAAATTGATCTATTAACTACCGCCCAAGCAGAGAAGCTCATTTTAAAATCCCGTAGTAGATTGTACGAAGAGGGAGATAAACCATCCAAATTATTAGCTAGCCAGCTCCACCAAAAAGCAGCATCCCGTGTTATTTCACAACTTATCTTATCAGATGGCTCATCAACTGAGGATCATCAAGCTATTAACAACTATTTTAGAGAGTTTTATGCTAAATTATATTCCTCAGATTCAGCACCAGCTCAAAATAAGTTTGACGCTTTTTTTTCTAATCTGAATATTCCTATAATTGTCTCTGACTCGAAAGAACAATTGGAACAAAGTCTGACACTGAAAGAAATTAAAAATGCAATAATGTCCCTTCAGAGTGGAAAAGCCCCTGGTCCGGACGGGTTTCCAACTGATTTTTATAAGAAATTTATGGACAAACTTGCCCTTCTTCTTCTCTTGGTTTGCACGGAAGCAATAGAGAATAACATTCTTCCGCCTACGCTTCAGCAGGCATCTATTACACTCTTATTAAAGAAGAATAAGGACCCCCGAGATTGCACATCCTATATACCAATCAGCTTAACAAACTGTGATGGCAAAGTGGTCTCAAAAGCCATTGCACTCCGACTTGAGAAAATTCTTCAGGGGACCAGATTGGGTTTGTCCAGGGTAGACAATCCTATTTTAACCTGAGGCGATTGTTTAATATCATCTATATTGAGGCTGATACTCCATCCCCAGAAGCCGAAATATCGATTGACGCCGAAAAGGCGTTTGATCGGATTGAGTGGGATTATCTTTTTCACACACCAGTAGGCTAAGTGATTTTTAGCCAATTACAAGTTGAATCTGGTAGTTGGGGGTGTTAGCTAAGATACCGTCATTAAGAAGCGGCACAACTAATGTGTCTATGTGAGCTAATTTGCGATGTGCACCGCTGGCCCGGCCATTTGTTTTTAATGCACCCTCCCAGATTAATTCACTGCATGTCGTACCCAGGGCTGGACTGGGACAAAAAATCGGCCCAGGCATTTTGACTGGAGACCACCCCACCAGGTATTATAGGAAAAACCATAAAGCCTTTGAATGAAAACAAACGCTGTTATGACAGTGATGTACACTGTCTTGTTGGTATATGTATGATTTCTATACGTTGTACATCAGATAAAAACTTTGGTTGTAAGATTCAGATAATTATTTAATAAAAGCTAGACATTTTAAATGAGAATAAGAAAGAAAAGTATTTCTTTGTGCCCCCCTTTCCCTGTTAATGCCCTACCTGGCCTCCTGGCAAAACTTTGCTAGAGCCGCCCCTGCACAGTTACCAGCTGTCAGCTACTTAGAAAAGGATCCTGGTGTTATTTGTCTCTCAGAAACAGTTCATAACTTTCCTTCAACTTATTCATGTCACCTAAAAGGTAAACCTGTCCATCACCTGTTCAGCTCTGATGATTCATCTTCATGTTTCCCTCTCACTAGATATCCAAACCGATATCATGACCTTCAGCTTTTACAGCTGTGGCTCCAGCAAGCATCAGCTGATACTAGAAATTAATATTAAATACATTCTAACAGCAGCTCATCAAGCTTAAACGCGCTGCTGTTGTTTAGCGCGACATCCGCTGGTTTCATCTTTCTGGCGCAAAGTCGGTGTGCAAATTCCCTGCTGACTCGGCCTCAGGATGTCTAGAGGCAAGAATCAAGCGCACCCAAAGGAGCGCATCAGTGATCATGTGCGCATCACGCAGAGGGAGAGTGAGAGGCGAAAGGCAGCGGCAGAGCATGGCAGTTTTAACGCAGTTTGTGTGATTCTGTGTGCGTTAATGAAACTGTAAGTTATTACTTTTGACAGGTTAACTGGTATGATAAGAGTTATAGTTGTTTGTGCATGTTAAAGCTAAAGTTATGCCCCGGTACACTGATATCACATTAGTAGATTTATTTAATTATGTAATTAATTTGCACTAAGTTAATACCAGTGGCCAGAATCTCCTCCAATGATTACATCCTGCGGTTAAAGGATTTTTCTGTTGTTTATTGTTTAGTTTAACTGTTGTTAGCTTACCACATTCTTGCCTTAGTACTAGCAACTAGGAAGATATGTGCTATTTAGCCAACTTCTGGTCTCACGGCGACCCCCTGTGGACATTGTAAAATATTGCTGTGTCAGAGTAGATGATGTGTTCTGATTGTTTCTTATTTATCTTTGACCCTGCTAATTATAGTATTACCTGTTTCTGTTTCCAGACAACCATGCTTATAGTCACCTATACTGCATCTGCCACAATTATAATTGCATATCTGGCTGTATCACAGTTGGATTTATCATGGCAAGCCCTGCTGTAACCAGTTCTTCTGTGAAGCTTCATTAAAGACGGTGAACTAAACTCCCGGACTGCTGCAGTCTTTCTGCCCGAAGACTTAGGCCAGACTAGTATACCCAGCACTTCCAGTATATATATATTCTACAGTCGGCGATAAACAAAGGAGAGACTTGCGTCACAAATACCGATCAGCTGATCATTGATCAGTTTCATGATTGAATGAGAGAAGAAAAGGCAGCTGACAGCGTAAAGATGCAGAATAACTCCAGCTTTGTGTCTGTTTTCATCCTAGCTGAAGTACGGGACAAACTGTGTTCCTTTTCAGCTCAATACGAAATGCGTGATTTTTTCTCTGAATACGGGACGATTCCGTTTTTTACGGCACGGTTGGCAACTCTACTAACTAACCGTGCCCAGGGTTGCCGACCCCTGGGCACGGTATCTCATCGGAACCTTTTCCTCTTCACAGAAGGACCAAGCAGGGGGATCCAGTGAGTCCATTACTTTTTGTTTTAGCTATACAGGCACTTGCAATAGCTCTTAGAAGCAATAATAGCATACAAGGTGCGCTGCCACTGCTGGGGTGCAGTAGCTCCATCACCCCACTAGGGGGAGGAAGCGGGTTTGTGTACTCAAGTTTCTCTAGTAAATATTAGTGATGGGATTTCCGGCTCTTTTTAGAGAACCGGCTCTTTCGGCTCGGCTCACTAAAAAGAGCCGGCTCTTCGGCTCTGAACCGGCTCTTCAGGTTGTTTTGTTGCTTTAATTACATTATTATTAACCATAATATAAAATTATGCACAAAAGGAATCACTAATGTAAAAAAAAAGTGGTTTTATTTATATATGTTTATATATAAATATATGTGGTGGACCCTGGAGACAAAGCACGTACAAACTCCAAAACACATTCCTAGAGTTAACTGAACTTCCAAAACAGAGCTACCTAGATCAGTTAAATTACACAATTGAAAGCATATGTGTATGGTTTGTGTATTTATACACAAGCACTCATACATATTCAAATAATAATAATAAAAAAAAGTCGTTGGTACTTGCTGGCTGTGTAGCCACTAGGTAACAAAAGCTAAACACTGCGCCTAGCATTCTGGAGCACTTCTGTTGTGTTTTGTACGTGTTTTGGAGTTTTTACGCGTTTTGGAGTTTTTACATGTTTTGGAGTTTTTACACGTTTTGGAGTTTGTACATGCTTCAGGGTTTGTACGTGCTTCAGAGTTCGTACGTGCTTTGTCTCTAGGGGCCACCGTAAATATACTTTTATTTATTCACTCCACATAAAATGTAATAAATAAATCATATAATACAAAAACCAACTAGTCACAGTTCAACTTTTAGCTATTTAAATTTTCAGCTTTTTCCTTTTAAAAAAATTAAAAATGAAACAACACAAAACACTGCAAACCACAACACAATTAAGTATAAATTAAAATAAGAAAACAAAAACAACATGGAACATTCTCTGTCATATGGACCTGCACGAATAAACTTTCTGAATCCTTTATCATCCGCAATCTTTCTAATCCCTGGCTCTCTTTTTCCCTCCCGCTCTGTTCCTGTGCTACTGCGAGTGTAACTACCGCCCCTCCCCCCTCTGCCCAGCGCAAAGCACAAGGCTCGCATGCGGAGTGAAGGAGAAGGGTCTGGCTGCAGCCACTGTGGAGCTCCACAGTAACCGGATACACGTGACCTCCACACTAACCGGTAGTGATGTGCGATACCACTGATTTCCTTTCCGATCCGATACCAAGTAATATCCAGGGTGATATCGACGATACTGATCCGATACCGATACTCTGTACAAAAACTTATTTTATTTATTGTATCTCAAATTATAGCGTCATAATGATTACAGGACATCAGATTACTTGTTCTTATCACTTAATAACGCAGGATTCATCATATAGAAATAAAAAAAAACTGAAGTTGTGTGCTATTTGAACAGCTTGCCTGCCTGCAGCACTAAAGTACTCCGTGGGAGACGTCTGTCTCGCCCTAGCAGCACCTGTCCCTCTCCTCCACTTCAGTTCGCCTGAACATACGCTCGTCATGTTCTGTGATGTGATTTACTCTGAGGTGTTTGACAAGGTTAGTGATGTTGCCACAACCATACATGCCAACCCTGCTGATTTTTCCGGGAGAATCACGAATTTCAGTGCCCCTCCCGGAAATCTCCCGGAGCCACCATTGTCCCGAATTTCTCCCAATTTTCCACCCGGACAACAAAATTGAAAAACCATATCGCAGAATTCATAGCGCGGCCAGCCAATTCCAGTTTCCAACAATGGCGGCAGCGTCTTAGTTTTAATATTACTCCTATTTCTCTTTCTGGGTCGCAAAAAAACCTTTTAACATATTTTCAGGTGAGAATGTAGCTGTGTAAACTTCAAATATCTGAGCTGACCTACACATCGTTTTCAAACCCCCGCGGTCTTTCACTACTCGGGTTAAACATGATATATAAGTCACTTTGATAACTTAAAAATGTTATTGTTTGACTTTTTCAGTGGTTTATTTGTTCGTGAGTAAATCGGTTTGGCTGAGATTAAAGTTTACATTAAATTAAATGTAACTTTATTAATCCCTCGGGAGGGTTCCTCCAGGGTTTTCACACAGCTGAATAAACATCAAACAGAAAATGATCAAACAGAAGAGTTTACGTCAGCGCCCGGTTATATTTTAGATAGCAAGGAGAAGACGGCAGTTTCACTCCACTGAGGGAGCTCGTGACGTGCTACCCGGCTTTCTTTAGACCGCGAAGGCCGGGTCCTCAGGTAGAAGCAGCCTCTGAATTTGGACACCCCCGCTGTTTCTGAGCCGGCCAATAATAACAGTGACATTTAACGTATTTTACCCGATAAATAAACCCTGTAAAATGTATCTATCACCCCCCCCAACAGCCCTTTTGAATGTCTCCCTAATTCTGAGGTCTCAAGGTTGGCAAGTATGGCTACAAGACCTCACTTTTTTGCCACATGTATCGCAAACCACATCTCAGCTGTTTGTGGAGGTAAAATACGTTCACACATGACTCCAGTTACGCTCAGCCATTGTTGTGAATGCGCACGCCAGGGGGCTGCAAGACATTTATACAGCCGTATTTCGCACATGACTATGAAAGGCGGAAGAGGAAGTAGTTCCTTTGAAAGTAGACAATCCGAATGTTATAGTTTCTTTCCACTGCGTTCATTTTAATGATAAACTACAAATTTACCCTAAATTACTAAAATATCGATATTTTAATGTGAGAATCGATTCTAGAACATAAATGATTGGTATCGGAGGAATCGATATTTCAGGATCGATCCGCACATCACTACTAACCGGAAACACGTGACCTCCACAGTAGCCGGAAGCACGTGACCTCCACACTAGCCGTAAACACGCATGGATACCGTGGAAGTCTTGCAAGTTGATCACAAAGGTTGGTTAAGTCTTTCTTAAATAAATTTGCCGTTAGTGATTTTATAATTCTAGGAATCGTCTAGTTTTCTTACAATGATCATGTTGCCACTTATTTTGCGTTACAACCACATTCCTCCTTATTTTAATGTTTTTTCATCGTGCTCCATGGCAGAGAAACACACAAATATGCTTTTTCCTGGGCCTGGTTTAAGTAAGAGAGCTTCTGTGGGCGAGAAGAAGCAAAAACCACATTTTGCATTAGAGTATGATTTATTGTTGGCGTCAGAGATGCAAAATAACGAATACTTCAATACTGTACTTAAGTAGAATTTTCTGGTATCTTTACTGCTGTACTTTTTTGTGCCTACTGTATACTTCTTTATACTTCTACTTCTCACATTTTAGCACGCGTATCTGTACTTTGTAATCCGTACATTTGTAAATCAGTCCCCCGCACGCGTGCTTTGGACGCAAGATTACTTCAAAATTTTGTACATAAATTATATTTTAGACCCTGTACTTCTTACTTCGACTTGACTAAAAAGTCGAGTCAGTGCTTTCTAAACACAGGTATCTAAACTGTAGTAAGGAACGTGTGTACTTGTGACACCTTTGGTTAGCGTCAACACTGTAAATTTCGTCACAAACAGATTTATAGATTTATCAATACTTCTATTCGTTATTCTTTTCTGTACAGCTTTTTTATTGCCCAGATTTTAGTTAGCCCCTGTTCAATTGACTGTTATATGTCAATAGAAACATGTCTCACAAATTAAAGTGTCTTGTAAAATATTTGTGGGTTTTTTTTTTCAAGAATTTTCTTCCCAAATCTATTACATGCCAACTGTAAATTGTTATTTCTGCTAAATCCTTAACTTAAATGTATATATGGTGTTTATCTGTTTCTCTCTCTGTTTTAGATGCACACATCAATCTGGAATTCGGGCTTAAAGTCAGAATTGCAGGAATGCAACACGTGTTGCAGAGGACTCTTTCACTGCCCTCTGTGCCCCACTTTCAGCCCTACTGTCAGGGCAAAGATTGAGGAGCATCTAAGTGTGCATATAAAAAAAATGCTTTGCCTTTCAAAGGTATGTTTGTATTAAATATACTTTATAGTTATAAATATGCACTTTTTTAAGCACTTCTGCAGTATCTTTGTTGACTTAAAAGTTGCTGTTGATATTGTACAGTTCAGTGCATTCATCTGCAACAAAAATAGTGTTTTTATAAAATATATTTTTATTTACTTTTCACCACTTTTCTTGACATAAGTTTTGTGATCCATACCATTTTGCTTTCATTATTGAGGTTGGCTTGGATGTTTTTGTTAACATGTACAATCTGATTGTTAGACAAATTGATTGCATTCTATACAACTACATTTAAATTACATCTGTTTGTTTGTTTGTTTTTTTCTCTTACAGATAAAATGATATGCCGGTGCAGGCTGCCTTGTAGGACAACAGGACACTTTCACTGCCCTGTCTGTAAGATTACAATCATACGGCGTGGGGATATGGCAAGGCATTTATTGTCTTGTCAGCATTCTTCAATGCCAAGTCAGCCACCATTATCAGGACTGCTCCCCGCTGAACTCTCCGAGGAGACCCGTATTCCTCCGGCAGT
The DNA here is from genome assembly GCF_965226115.1 of Aulonocara stuartgranti. NCBI lineage: Eukaryota > Metazoa > Chordata > Actinopteri > Cichliformes > Cichlidae > Aulonocara > Aulonocara stuartgranti. The sequence goes on from NC_138946.1 coordinate 28,494,784, forward strand.
ACTCTTCGAGGAGCCCCGTTTCCCCCCCAAGGTTTTGTCTTCGGTATCTGAACCATTTTCTGAGTCTTTGTTAGAACATTCATTGGCTCTACCCTCTGTGTTCAATAAAACTGCAGCTGATGGAAAGTCCATGAAAATGACATGCCCTCACTGTGGCCTTACTCTTCATAGCTCTGGCAAGCTATTTGCACACTGGAGAGAGGAAGCCAAAGCTGTGCTTGAAGGACAACACGTGCCCATTTTCAGACTGAAAAAGCGCAAGTTCCAGGAAGTCAGTCAAGTCAGTATTCACTTTAACCAGTAGTGTAATTATATGGTTAGTGAAATTTGAATAACTGTTAAAAAACTGTTCTGCAACAGAGAAATAACTATGTTTTCATCCCCATTTGCCTGACACAGGAGCCAGCAGTTGTTGAAGATCTGCGTCCTGCTGTGCAGTGGGTTGTCCAAAATAAGGCACTTTTCTGTGGACATGTAACAATGCCCAAATATCTGTCCTTAAATCAAGGGGACCAGCAGAGGGTCTTAATAGACATGTCAGAGGAAGAAGACACTGGAGCAAGGGACTTGTTCCTCTTTGTTTTTCAGTTTGCAGAGGAAATGGAGCTCTTTTTGAAAGCATGTGCCAATGAGCAGGGGCTAAGGGTCAGTGCTATGTTTGACATGTAATGGACAAATGAAGGCACTGGCTGTGTTTGTTTGTTTGTTTGTTTAATATGTTGTTGTTTTTTTGTTTTGTTTTTTGCGTAGTACAAAATTCCAATTAAACTTATTTCAAAATGTTGTTCACTTTATTCTGTGTCCATACTTATAATAAAGGATTACAGTGTAACAGCATTAAATGTAAATGTAACAGCATTTTTTTTAAACTTGTAATTTCAAAATAAAAAGCTTATTGTTGATATTAACAGTAAAGAATTGCAATCAATAATATTTTTATGCATTTTAAACATTAACACTCTGGGCTCTATCCTGGCCATCTGTGGACACTTCACTTATTCTTTTTTTTGACTACTGCACTGCAGTGGACCAAAAGAATGACACGGGTTTGATCTTAAGGATCTAATAGTTGTGTGTGTTGTGCATGACATTGCCACACAAATATGTATTTGCAAGATAGAGTAGAATAAATTATGACGCATGAAATATTACATAGGCTGCAGTGAATTTCTGTTGATACAGCCTATTGAGCTTTGAGTTTCCCAGTCAAACTTAGCTTTGAAGCACATGCTAAAAACACTTTTACTCTTGTACATTTCAAAACAAGACACCATAGCCAAAATATTAACAAAATATATATTATTAAAAAATTCAAAGCTGCAGCACATACAGCAACAAACACCGTTAGTAAATGTGTCCTGGAGTTTATGCAGGTGCAGAAAGTGCTGCTGCTGTAAGTAAGCCTAACAGCTTCCAGATCACTTATTTTTCTGAAAAGATGGTAGGAAGGGCATCACTGCTCATTTCTACAGTCTCCCAGATCTTGGAATACAATCCCTTTGTACCATGAAACCACTTCGCAGTACTAGGAGTCCACTAAAACCTATAAAGAGAGTGATCCCGGAAGAAATGGGGCACACACTAGTGACCTCAACAATTGCAAGACAGCCTTTTCCCCGATGCTCAGATACAATTTTGATTTTGATGAAAAGGACTGGTGCTATTTTAAAGAGTCACGTCGGCAAAAGTAGATAAATGTTTTAAGAAATATACATTTTATAGCATTTTGTGAACATACACAAAAAGTGGCCATTTTTGGCAACAAACAAGCTGAGAGAGAGTTTTATATTTTTTGCTCTCCTTGAGCAAAAATAATAGTGCATAATAATCAATGTTGATGTTAATCAATTAGATGTCCCAGACACTACTATTAATAATACAGCAGCCCCTCGTTTATCGCTGGTGTTACGTTCAAAAAATAACCTGCGGTAGGTGAAATCCATGAAGTAGCCAACTTTATTTTTTACAATTATTATAGATGTTAAGACTGTAAAACCCCTCACTACTTGCTTTATACACTTTTCTCAGACAGGCATGAACATTTTCACACTTTTCTCTTTTGTTTAAACACTCTTAGAGTTCAAACCTTCGTAGAAACATAAGTCCAGGATTATGGAATGAAACCTAAAGGTGCATTTGAGGGTGCAAAACGTTTCGTCGGCATTGTTGTGTTTGTTTGGGAGAAAACTTACAAACATACAGTATAGCACTTCAGAGTTACACTGCTAGCGATCGAAGATTTATGTAAATTCGACAAGCTAAACGCATTCTGTACTGTACAGCAGGAGTCCCCAACCTTTTTGCACCACAGACCACTTTAATGTCAGACAATATTTTCAGGGAACGAAAAAATACAACAAAAGAATAAAAAAAAGAAACTGTGGTATTTTGTAAATATAATAATAAACGTGACTTGAGCTGTGCGCCAGCAACAATGACAGTGACATCCTCCTCTCTGCTTCTTAACGCTCTCTGGTCGCTATGGTAACGCGTAAATAGTTCTTTCAAAATAAGACACACAACTACAACCATACATTTCACACTGGAGGATCAACTCTCGCGGAACGGTACCAAAAGACTCACGGACCGGGACCGGTCCGTGGGCCTATTAGGGACCGCTCCTGTACAGGAGACACTGGACTAGATTGATTGACAATGGTCTACAGCAATCAGAACGCACAACACGATGTACTGTAAAAAAATAAATAAATCAGCGAAACAGCAAGTGTCACTTTTGGCCACGAACAATTTAGGGGATGGTGAATTTTTTTGAACAAACCCAGAGTGTTAAAAAAAACCCCCACTTAAAACCATTTTTATTTCTCAGCAGCATCAATAGTAACAAAAACGCAATTTAGTTTTCGCTGTCAAAGTCGATTTAACTGAAGTTACGTGTTTCCGGTTACTGTGGAGGTCACGTATTTCCGGTTACTGTGGAGGTCACGTGCTTCCGGTTACTGTGGAGGTCACGTGTTTCCGGTTACTGTGGAGCTCCACAGTGGCTGCAGCCAGGTGCTCTTGGAGTGAAGCGGGAAAATAGTGCGATAGAGCAGCGGTCCCCAACCTTTTTTGCGCCATGGACCGGTTTATGCCCGACAATATTTTCACGGACTGGCCTTTAAGGTGTCGCGGATAAATACAACAAACTAAAACTAGTACCGGTACCGGAAAAAAAAAATTATTCATAACACACGTGAAAAGACCCAGGAAAACCGAGTAAACGATAAAAACAATAACAAAATAACGCTGAACACCGATAAAAACCCTGAAAACTATACATTTCACACCTGAGCCTCAACTCTCGCGGCCTGGTACCAAATGCATCACGGACTGGTACCGGTCCGAGGCCCGGGGGTTGGGGACCGCTGCGATAGAGCGAGAAAGAAAAAAAACCCCACAGCTCGCAATAAGGAGCCGGCTCGCGCCGTTCACCTCAAAGATCCGGCTCTAAGAGCCATTTCGTTCGCGACCGACACATCACTAGTAAATATAGGAAAAGTTAATGGAGTCTGGCTAAGTTGATACCAGCACACGAAATATTAGCTCGGAAGTTGGCTGTACTGGAGCATGAGAAATATATGCTTGTGAGTACGATTATATTCTGTGTTCATGTTAAGCATGTGATGTAAAATGGTTTGTTGACTCTCATATTTGAAGCCGGCATGTTAGCTGCACTGCCTATGCTAATTGTGTTAGCATGTCAATAGGAAATTCCATTATGTGTTAGCATCAAGCCAGCGGGATTTGGAGTTAACATGTTTTCATTTATTTTTCTTGGTTATATCAGCTGCAATTTTATTTGTTAAGTCTTCAGTCAGTACCTTGTAATGTGAGAAATATATTATGCTCCAAATGTATGTTTCAATATGTTTTTTCTTATGTTTGTAGTTTCACAGTGCCTTCATTAGGGAGACAAATAAACCCTGCAATGAGAACTGGAAGCCTTTGCCTTTCCTTTTGAAGAACTGTTTATCTATCTTCCAAACTGGGCATCAACGTACAGGGAGGGCAGAACACAAGGTATCTCATGTGGTGGCATAACTCACACTGTCTCACTGCATGTGGACGATTTGTTGTTATATGTAACAAATCCAATCACATCTACCCCTGAAATCCTCAGTCTTACAGGAATTTGGAAGCATATCTGGATACAAACTAAGTTTAGCTAAAAGTGAATACTTCCCCATCAGTAATAATGCAGGAGAATACCCCAATCTGCTATTTAAGTTGTCTACCGAGTCCTTTACATATCTGGGTGTAGAAGTCACCAAATCCTATGACAGTCTGTTTAAAAGTAACCTCACTCCTCTATTGGAACAGTGCAAACAAGATGTTAAAAGATGATCTATTTTACCATTATCTCTCATTGGGAGAGCTAATTCTGTAAAGATGAATATTGTGCCAAAATTTCTGTATTTATTTCAGGTGTTACTAGGGCTGAGCCATATCATACCGTTCACGGTAATACCGGTATAATGTTGGGCAATGACAAGAAAATGAAATATCACGATAGAATATGGCTAAAAAGCGCATGTGCAGTGCATTTGTTTTCATACGCACATGGCGAAAAAGGCACGGCGGCGACGGAGAATGACAAGGGCGAAAGCGGATCGTTGAATGAAACCGATGAACCAGAATTGGTTTGTAAAAATGCTGCAACTTCAGTGGTGTGGAACTGGTTTAGCTTTCCTCCGTCAGATACACAACAAAGCACTATTTTTGGTAGAGCATGCTAGAGGACCGTCATTATTACCGTGTTTTTTGGAAAATACGGCACACTTAAAATCAATCATTTGATTTTTCTGAAAATCGACAGTGCCCCTTATAGTCCCGTGTGCCTTATGTTTGAATTCTGGTTGTGTTTACTGACCTCGAAACGAATCTGTCAAATGTTTTAGTACGACTTTGCTAAGCTACGAACCCGCACCACTTGATGAATTGTCGGAGCATTACGGCTATCGTAGGCAGGAGCCTGGCGGAGTGATACGTACGGTGCTTCAACATAATATTTCCGTTTTGCGTGTGTATAAGCTCTTTTTAAGTTTTGTGGATATTGTACTTGCTTATGCTGAGGATATGTCGGCCAATTTCCACTGGAAATGCCTTTTGGTTAAACTGTCAGCAAGGAATTTGCATTTGTACTGATACATTTTTATATAACTTTAATGCAAAAAACAGTTGCTTGTTTAAGTGAAAATACATTGATGGTTTTTTTTTGCACTAATAAAATTGTGGAGTTGTAAAGTATTTTGTCTAGTGTCAATTATCGTCAGTTATATCGTTATCGCAAATTTTCAGATCTATATCGTGATAAATATTTTTGGTCATATCGCCCTGCTCTAGGCGTTACCTGTTTACATATCACAATCTTTTTTCATGTCATTTAATCGAATGGTTTCTTCATTTATATGGAATAATAAAACGCCTCATATAAGAAAAGCATTTATGGAAAGACCAAAAAATTTAGGTGGGCTGTTACTGCCAAACCTGCACACATACTATTGGGTGGCAAATCTCAATACCATCTCTCTATGGCTAAAGGACTGGAATGATCAGATCCCTGCGTGGCTACAGATTGAAAGAGTCACAGGCAGGCCGCATTCACTCCCAGCTTTACTCTGTGCACCCCTACCACCTCTAGTTAATAATGTTAAAGATAACATAATTGTTACTCAATCGATAAGCATTGTAAATCAGTTTAAAAAAAACATCTGGGTATTCAGAGTATTTCTATTCACTCTCCAATAATACATAACCATCTTTTTCAACCACCCCTAATGGACAATGGCTTCAAAATTTGGCACGACGGGGGCATTCAGAGTATTGAGGATTTGTATATTAATGATACGTTTGCTAGCTTTGAACAACTATCTAGGAAATGTGGTCTGACTAATAACCATTTTTTGCGATACTTGCAAATCAGAGATTTTATACGTAAAAAGGTTCCTAATTTTCCTACTCTCCCCCCTCCTTCCTGTTTGGATTCTATACTAAGGGTCAATGAGATGAAAAAAGGCACAATATCATTTATTTACTCACATATCATGGACAGCTGTAACCTGTCTATTTCATACATTCGAGAACAGTGGGAGAATGATTTGGGTACCCAGCTGTCTGACGAAGAGTGGCATATGGCTCTTACCAGAGTCCATTTGTCTTCTATATGTTCAAGACACTCCCTAATACAATTTAAAGTGTTACACAGTTAAACTAGCAAAAAATATTTCCGAACATCGTGTGATAGATGCAAACAGACTCCAGCTACTTCCCTTCATATGTTTTGGTCCTGTCCGAAAATTGCTCCTTTCTGGTCATCATTTTTTAAAGTCATCTCTAAAGCCTATGCCTATAACATCTCGCCTTCCCCCTTTGTGGCAATTTTTGGTTGTTTCTCTGGTATCGCGACTTCTGTTCCCCCTGCCCATTTACAGAGGGTCATTGCCTTTTTGTCATTATTAGCGAGACGCCTGATTTTATTTAAATGGAACCTTGAATGTTTTTGTCTGCCCTAGAACAGTCCTGTAAAAACAATTGAGAGGTGCACCGCCCTTTTTTTTGTTTTTTTTTGTCTGTGTGTGTGTGTGAGGGTTTTTTTTGTTTGTTTTTTTCCCTTTTCCTGTCTTGGCATTATCTGTCTTTATGATCTGTGGGGATTGTTGTTTTGTGGTTATCTGTAGAATAATAAGAATGCTATGTATAATAATTGTAAAACTACAAATAAAGTGTTAAAAAAAAATTTTTAAGCTTTTCATTTATGTTTACCCTCTTATAATGGCGTGGATCTCTTAACAGATCGTTTTAATAATCATTGTCTTTCTATTTTAGATAAAGTCGGTCTTGTAAAAACAGTAGCTCCTTTTTCATTCATCGATGATTAAATGACAGTATTTGCTGTTCACCTTCTTGTTAGAATTGCGAGAGCTGCCTATTTTTCAAACCTGGTTTTGAAGACCAGAAGTAACTCCTTACTGTAACTCCTGCTGTACCTGCAGTCCCAAGTTTTTTAAATGAAGATTGGGAAATCTTTCTCTCCAGCTACTCCATATACTGTATGGCTGCAGACCTCCCAAGTACAAGCTGGAGGTCACCGCCTGATAAAGCCAGAAGAGCCACATCTGGGAATAGCAGAAACATGATCCAGAGGCCACCAAAGTACACATCTGCACCTAGACATTTTGTCCATAAAAGTTATGAACATAGTCTTGAAGGAGGGTGGGCCTGGTGGAGTCCAACTCTCACTGGGAAATGTGCTCACTTACTACTGGCAATGCGAACCAAGCTTTTCTATGGTTATGCTAGGAACAATCCCATAGTCCCAAGGTAATCCCCACAGGATGCTGTTGGGGTGCTTAATGTAAATTGTTATCTTGTTTAGGAAATATGTTATGGGATAATTAATTATAAATAATGAATAAAAGATTTCATCATTTTCCATTTTAAAGATAATTTTTAAATATAACTTTAATTTACTGTATGCAGTGGTCCGCAGTTCACCTTTTGCCGATTTTTTTTGTGCAGCTTTGCATGTTCCCCCCCCCCTTTTTTTTTACAGAGCATTGTGTTCTGCGTCCTGATCAGCTGTGGACCATTGTCAATCAATCTCCTCCGTGCTGTTTCTCCTGTTAAGTACAGAATGCGTTCAGCTTGTCAATTTTACATAAATCGTCGATCGCTAGCAGTGTGACTCCGAAGTGCTGCACTGTATGTTTGTAAGTTTTCTCCAGCAAACACAAAAATGTCGATGAAACGTTTTGCACCAAAGGCAACCGTGGGTGCCTTCGGTTTTATTCTATAATACTGGTTTTATTTTTCTACGAAGTTTTGAACTTTTAGAGTGTGTAAACCATAGAGAAAAGTGTGGAAATGTTCGAGCCTGTTGGAGAAAAGTGTATAAAGTGTGTAGTGAGGGGTTTTACAGCTATAAAACATCTATAATAATTGTAAAAAAAAATAAAGTTAGCTACTTCGCGGATTTCACCTATTGTGGGTTATTTTTAGAACGTAACTACCGCGGTAAACGAGGGACCACTGTACATACTGTATATATACAGTACATTAAATGGGAAGGAAAATGATAGGTTTAAACACACACTTTATAGATCTGCCAGTGTTTGGTATTTTATATGAATAGCCTAAAGCATTCTAGAGTTATAATGAAAATGGGAAACCATGGACTCATTTTGTATTAACTTTTCAGCAGTGCATTTTAAAGAAGTTATTGTCCGACTCTTCAAGGCTGTAAGCTTGGCTGTTAGGTGCATTTGTACAAGCCATAATGTGTTTGTAGTGTTGCAAAAAACACTCAAAGGTCCTGTGAATGTTTGCCACATTTTTGGTCTTGTTTTAAGCCCCTCAGAGTAAAATGTGTAGACTGTCACATGTTATTATGTGTTATTAATCTGCCCAGAGATTAATAACATCAGGGTCAGTGCAGAACTCTAGCAAGTCTGAAGAGACATGACTACAACACCATGGTCAGCGAAGGGATACGTATGAAAAAAGGGAGAACAGGACATACTAATGACTCATATGAGAGTAACATTTACAGACACTGCTCATACAGCTTTCAGCGCACAAACAAGAGGCACAATAAATACACTACTGTAGGACAGGTTGCTGTGAGAGACACTACATACAAAGACAACAGGAAGCAGAAAACCACAAGGAGAACCACAAGCAGAAAAACTGGAATATATTGTGTGCATAGAGTCTCAGTTTTCACTTCTGTTGATATGTGGAAATTCAATTTGGACATATTCATGTGTACAGGGAAGGAGTAAGGAAGAGAGGGGGGGTTTGTTGGACTGACTGCTGAAGAAAGCTGCTTTGACTGTATTTTTCAGAAGTCTTTTCAAACTTTATGCAGGCTCATTAATGCAGGCTCACAAATAAAACATTATATTACCCAACTGGACAGAACATTTCTCAGTGTGACAATGAACAAATGCATAAACACATGCAATACCACCAATATTTAATAACTTTGAAATGGACTTCTGTGATAAGATTTGTTACGGTACCTGCCAGGCAGTAAAACAGGAAGTACACATGAGGTGACCGCATGGTTCAATCTTGATGTCTTTGTCATTCTCAGCACAGATCTTACAAAGCTGAAAGGTAGAGCCCATTTCACAGTACAGCTCATACTGCTCCTGTTCATGCAGAAAATACTGCTGTTAGTCATCAAATGGCATATAAAAGTCATGAGAAACATATAAACATGCACTATCCGTACAACACACGTTTCCCATCTCGTCTTGTACAATGTGTTTTTCTTCTCTCACTCGTTCAGAGCTATTCCATAACCTTTTATCTTTAAAGTCCCAAATTTTATTTGGGGATCTAACTGAATAAGTGTTCAGTTCAAAAGAAAAAAACATGTTTTCTCATAGTGAATGGTGCTGCACCAAATTCACAGAAACAGACTATTTTTATTGGTTTAATTTTAAAGGCTTCCCCCAGAAAAACCAAGTCTGATTTGTCACCATTACTAAACAAAAATAAGTACAAGAACAGGTATAGCTGTGTAAGAACTGCTAGCTACTAAAAACCTACAATTTATCTGTACAGTTTTGAAACCACAGAATAATCAGAATTTCCACCCGAGTCAGCATGTAGCATAAACCAAAATGGTTTTAAGCATTTTCTAGAGAAATTTTCCCAAATTACTTCCATTGTGACCATTTAATAATCTACCAAGAAGAAAATCGCTTTTGTAGCGGAAGCCTTGGTGGAGCTATGTTTTCAGTGATGTTTTCAATGATGCAAGCAAAAACTACCAAGCCAAATTCCATGAAATTGTGCAGTGATGTAAATATTTGAAAAAGAGGATCTCATTGGATGGTGATGTAGAACTGGATAACTTTCTTAAAGTGGCCTTGTCAGATAATACTCTTGCTGGTGCAGGAAAAACAAATAAATAATAAGCAGACTGCTTGCTGGGCAACTGTCATTCACCTTTGAAGTTTCCCAGTATTCCCTAACTGATCTCGTTTGGAATAATTTTCTCAGAAAATTAAAATGTCAAAGTACAGTGAACACTACACCATTACACATGAATGAATAAACAAACCACTAGTAAAAAGTGGTTTAAAAACAACTTTTATGTACTATTTTGAAATTGAAAAAATGTGGTTTCACTTCTAGAAAACTTAAAGTTTTTGTCACACTATATGGAAAATTCAGTTTTGTAATAAATCAGAAGTGAGTATAAAAAGCCATTGATTTGTATTACCTCATTTAATACCACACTTTTACACAGTGATTTTCAACATTTAATAGTTTGGAGAGGCTGTAAGTCATGTCGATTTACTGAATGCTGTGAAACACAAAGTCTACCTGGCGAATCATACTACTCACCGAAATGTCACAATTATTTATGTGCCATTACAAGTGGGAAATTTGCAGAGTATTATAAATTTCTCCACGTATACATGTTTTTTTTCCCAGTAACATAGAAATGCTTACACACACACATAACCACACAGACAAACCCACTTGTGTGACTTTGATGTGATCGTGAGGTGTCGGCTCACATAAACCAGTGAGGTCAGGATTGTAACTGCGACCATCTGGGAATAAGTAGCTGTGAATTTAAAGCAAACAACCAAACAACAAAGAACAGCATTTCATTATATGTTATATTTATAAGAGTTTAACTTGTGCACAATTCAATAATCATGAATTCTGTCTAGTTAAAAACAGTGGGTATAATTATGTAATGAGTAAAGTGAAAAAATGGATTAGTAGTACTGTTTGTATCAGTAATATAACCTGTTTTTTCCACCACTTGAATTAAATATATATGTCTAACTTTTTTGAAGGCTTTTAATATTATCAGGTTTATTGAAACAGACAACATCAGATAAACACTTCTGGGTCAAAAACCCTTTCTTGATCCATATATATAAACCAGAGATTAGCAACAAATCTCTGGTTTGCTGCTAAACATTTAAAGCGAATCAGATGTGACCACTGAAGATACAATTTGTGACTTTCTGTTTGTAGAAAGCGACAAGCTCACCACATACCTGCAGAGAGTGAGTTAGAAAAAGAGATGTGTGACAGGTTACATACAAGCCCTCCTTGTAGCCATCGATTAAAGCCTGGAACAGCGGTTTGTTGTTGGGAATGGTCTGCAGTATGTTTCCATCAGTGGTCACATAGCCAATGGCCCATTGGCCCAAACGTGTACAACTCAGTCTGAAGATGTAACTATTAGAGAAAGAGAAAGATATGCATGACTCACACTAAAAACATCACTGACAAGGAAAAATCTGGTAACAACTGAAAAGAATGCAGTGACTACTGGCGAGTCAGTGACACCTTGGAACGATGGCATTAAGCGCAAATCAGGCTTACAACAGAGTCTGTGTCTTCTGTAAGGTGGCCCCCCAAACAACACAACACACAGGTGTTCACTCTGTTGAGAAGGAGGCCTGGAGTCACCCAAAGTCAACTTGAGTCTGGCAATGATATGGTCCAAATTATAGAAGCAACCATGATAGGAGATATTGGCAGGAAACTTCAAGCCATGGCAACAATAGGTTCAGAGGAAAAAAGATGAAAAATATCAAAGAATGAGAACGGGAAGGTGAAAATCAAAAGACAGTTACATGTAGGCTTGACACTATATAAATGTCATGGTTACAGGTTTTGGACTTTTGAATTATTTATTAATCATTTAAAGCTCCACTGGAATTCTTAGTATGTATGTATTCGTACACACACACACACACACACACACACACACACACGCATGCACGCACGCACACACACACACACACCTGTAGTTTATATTAGGGCTGGACGGAACTAGTTTAGCCTGGAAACTAAACTCGATCTTGGACACTGGTTATATTAAACAATTTCTTTCCTCTACTGGCTGTCAAAGAAAAAGAACAACAACAATAACAATGACAAATAAAAATAAACTAAAAAATAAACAACTTATCCCATTATCTAAAATACATTGTTGATGTACCACAAAAAGGTACCCCAGACCTGATCAAAAATATCTTCTCTCCCCTTAACTCTGTGCGTAACTTGCTCATATAATGCCATCTTGGACATTTGTTCAGTCCATTCCCTGAAACAACAGGGGTTAGATGACTTCCAGTGACAGAAGTCATCTAACAGAATCCATGGATGGCAGGCTTTTGAGTGTCCTTGCAAAGAAAGGTGGCTATATTGGTCGCTGATTTGTTTTTGTTTTGTTTTTGAATGTCAGAAATGTATATTTGTGAATGTGGAGATGTTATATTGGTTTCACTGGTAAAAATAAATAATTTAAATGGTATATATTTGTTTTTTGTTAAGTTGCCTAATAATTATGCACAGTAATAGTCACCTGCACACACAGATATCCCCCTAAAATAGCTAAAACTAAAAACAAACTAAAAACTACTTCCAAAAACATTCAGCTTTGATATTAATGAGTTTTTTGGGTTCATTGAGAACATGGTTGTTGTTCAATAATAAAATTATTCCTCAAAAATACAACTTGCCTAATAATTCTGCACTCCCTGTATAAACCAACACGGGATCTTTTCTCTGAGTGAAAAAGACCTCTTAAGGTGTAGGAGCCACAAGACTTCAATCGCAACGATAAAAACGATAAAAAATTGAAATATCGCGATAGAATATGGGTAAAACATGCCTGTGTGTAACATATGTGTTAAATACTTGTGAATTTCACCCAAAACGCATTTTTTTTTTGGATTAAATATGTCATTTTTGCATCTCGGTCTCCTACCTGTGTGATCTGAGTCTGTGTGCGTTCGTGTGTGTGTGCGCTGCGTGGTGACGTAGGCGCGTGCATGTGTGCCCCGGTCACAGCTCCTTTCAGCATGGCCGGAGGTAAGTCACTGCCACGTTGCTCTCTGTGAATTAAAGTTTGTTCAGACCCCAAGCTGCAATGTGAATACAGCCGAACCGCCGCGTTTTTGTTTGTCATTAAGAGACTCATTCGGGATAAGTTTTGTGGAGGGCGGAGTTCGCTAATATACGCTTATAATGAGTTTTAGCCGAGAACGCAGCTGAAATGCTAGCATGCTAAGTTAGCCTGATCGGCTTGAGAGCATACTCGCGGCAGTCTTTTTTTTAACAGCATGCACTCTTTTTTCCTTCATCAGGAGAGGTGTACTGGCAGTCGCGTGACACACACAGAACAGACACATATTTCTGTGTTGCAGGTATGGAGATGTTCTCATGTTTTGGAGATGCAGTCTTTCATTCATTGTTTTTATAAGTACAGTGTTGTATTGCCTGTTAGATGGCGGTTATTAATATAATTATACTGAAGTATAATGTTTGAACTATAAGTACCAGAATATTGGATCTTGGTCAGATATTGTATTTATCTGACTGTTTATTTGTTTTTGAAATTTTTTTTTATTGTTCTTATAAGTTGTTTTTGATGTTTTTTTAATGACATATTATTTATTTTGTGCTTTTTGTTTTTGAGAGCTTAAGTTAATGTTTTAAAACAATTTGTTGTATTTGATTTATTATTGTAGTGTTAATGAAGCTGCAGACACAGCTCCTTTCAGCATGGCCGGAGGAGAAGTGTACTGGCAGTCGCGTGACACACACAGAACAGACTTTTATTTCTGTGTTGCAGATGTGCAGTAAACAGCCAAAGACCCAGTACTGTCTCCTGCCTCTTACTTTCATGCCAGAACACAACGCAAGAACAACAGGCGTAACACTTGAACGGGTTACATTGGTGCCGTGACCCTTTGGATTCATCAAGCATCGACGTCATCTCGATCACCGTGGGGAGCTCTTCGCAATTGCCCTTGTTCCAAGTTGGTTGCTTTTCCTAACTTGTGTGGGACTTTTTGAATGAGCTTGTACATTTAATCTGCTCAATTCTCATCCTGAATAACATTAAGTGTTAGTTACCAATACTGTGTTTGCTTTTGTACAGTTGCACTATTTGGAATCTTGTTTCTTGTGATTGTGCTTTATTCATCTTTATGGAGTCAGCATCTGGTTCAGAGGCAACTGGTGTTCCTGATGGGGAGGTTTCCTCTAATGTTGGTTTGGGGCGAGGGTGGTTTCCTGGGGATGGGGTTCAGACACCTAAAGTTGGTGTGTCATTTGCTCCCAAGTTTTGTTCCACTCGTCTCCAGGTTCCCCCCTGTGACATTCAGACCCCGCAGACAGCTGCCAATGCTGAGTTGAGTACACTCATTTCAAATTTGGCCAATCAGATTGGTCAGTCCATTGCAGCCCAGCTGCAGGGTGATAAGGGGACCAGTATGCCTACTGAAACCTCTAAGGCTGAGTTTTCAGGGGTGATGGCAGTGATAAATTCTCCATTCATGAATGGGTTGAAATGATGGAAATGTACTTTGTAAAACGCAACACACCAACAGATCAGCGATCACGTGACATATTGGCTAGGTTGATGGGGAAGGCTAAGGATGTAGTGAGGGTCACCCTACGTCACAACCCCTCACTTGACCATGTCCAGGTTCCTGAATTGATATTTGACATTCTGAAACAGCACTTTAGTGTACTGACTTACTCTTCTATGCCTATGGCTGACTTCTATAACACCAAACCATTACAACATGAGGGAGTGATGGAATATTGGATAAGGCTAAACAATGCTATTGACTTTGCTGACGAGTGCTTGCGTAGGCAGGGGCGTAATGTTGAGGATCCAGGGCGTGAGGTCTCGATGATGTTCATCAAGTATTGCCCTGACCCCATCGTCTTGAACAGGCTCAGCATCAAAGCAGCTGAGGAGTGGACAACCACTGAGTTTCAAGAACGCATTGATAGCTTCCAGCGTGAACTCAGGGCAGTTTCCACACCTCACAGAGGAGAGAGGTTAGCCACAACTGCTCTCTTGTGCCTCAAGAAGCGATGGCATCACAGCCTGTGCAGGAGAGTGTCGGCTTGCAGTCTCAGCCTACAGCACCAGCCTCAAACCTCGCTTATCAGCTTTCGCCCACAGCAGTTTGCTTCACTCCTGTTCTAGCTGATGTTTCGACAACCTGTCCTTCTGGGACATCAGTGTCTTCTTGTCCGGTGCCTACACCTACTCCTCAGTTCCAACAGTCACCAACAAGCCCTGTGACCACTCAGTCTAGTCAGCAGTCAGTTGGTTGCGAGCTTGGTTCGACTAACACCCAAGCTTTTGACGTGACTGGCATGCGCGCTCTGATCAGCCTCTTGGATCGCGTGATTGCATGTCAGAATGTGCAGACTGCAGCCCCTGCATCTGCACCTTCACAGCATTTTACCCGCAGGCCCTTTCTTAAGAAGAGTTGTCAGGTCTGTGGCAACACTGGTCATTCCACTCACATGCACTGCAGGAGAGAGAATCTCTGTCTTGCATGCTTTGCTCCTGGTCATTGGAAAAAGGACTCTCACGGTCGTCGTGAGGGACGGGAGGCTGGAGCTGTCGCGAGGCAGAGTTGGCCTTTGGAAAACTGAATCGCCCACACTTGGAGAGGGGCAGTGTGGGGGATGAACCTAATACCCTCAATCATGATGAATCGGATCTTGAATTTCTTTATGTCAACACCTGTTCAACAATTCCAGAGGGATACCGTGTCGTGGTTCAGGGACCAGCAGTAGTGCCTACATTTAGTGAATTGTTCTACACCCAAGTTGCAGTGAATGACAAGGTTAACTTGAGGGGCATGATGGATTCCGGGTCCATGGCTTGCACTATGAGTGAAGAGGCCGAGAAGTCACTTAGAGAGGCTGGAGCTCTTGTGAGTGGACCGCAGTCGGCCGAACGTATTGTACTGGTTGGCTGTGGTGGGAAGCAGACCCACCCAAAGTGCATTTATGACTTGACACTTACTGTCCACAGTGTAAAATGCATTGTACCAGTTTTGGTAGTGTCGGGCCAGCGTGATGAGCTCATCATTGGCTCCAATGTCCTCAAGTACCTGATGCGAGTTATGAAACATTCTGATGACTATTGGAAGCTTGTGTCTGTGGGGAGCAAGCACTTGCTTCTTGACTATGAGCACTTCTTGGACATGATGTCGTGCACCACTAGATGGAGGGGTGAGGAGGTTCCTGACAAAATTGGCACTGTGAAACTGCCTTGTGCTGTGACACTACTCCCACAGTATGAGCATCTGGAATGGGGCAGGCTGCCCAGCAATGTGCCAGTCTCTCCAGGCAGCACGATTATCGTGGAACCTTGCACCTCTGGGTCTGGGCCGAGAGACATTCTTGTTGGCCGGGTGATCACATCCATGTGGGGTGATCGGTGGGTGCCATTGAAGATGACCAATCTCTCCTCAAAACCGCTAACCTTGAAACGCAACTCGAGGGTTGCTGTTGTTTCATCTTGCCTTGCGGTGGAGGACCTTGATTTCCAGCAGGACTCCTGCAAGATGGCGAGTATGGCCCAGGTACCAGTCAGTGGGCCAGCCGCTACTGAGGCTGTCTTGAATGACAGGTTGTGCTCCCTAGGTTTGGGTGATCTTGACATTGACTCAGCCAGCTTACATTCAAAGAGAGAGCTTGTTGAGCTAATTGAGCAGTATGAGGACATCTTCTCTAGACACCCGCCTGACTGTGGCGAAGCTAAACGCTTTGTACATCGGATCCACCTGACTGATGAACGCCCATTCCGCATGCCTTACAGAAGAGTACCCCCTGCTCACTGACATGGAGGAGAAAGGGATTATTCGCAAATCCATCAGCGAGTATGCATCCCCCCTCGTCATGGTCTGGAAGAAGGATGGTGGATTGAGGATCTGTACGGACTTCAGGTGGTTGAATGCGCGAACTCTTAAGGATGCGCACCCACTCCCTCACCAAGCAGATTGCCTTGCCGCGCTTGGGGGCAATGCCTTCTTCAGCATGATGGACTTAACCTCTGGGTTTTAGAACATTCCAATGTGTGAGGAGGATAAGAAGTACACCGCTTTCACAACGCCTGTTGGCCTGTACGAATACAACCGGATGCCACAAGGGCTCTGCAATAGCCCAGCTTCATTTATGCGCATGATGCTGAACATCTTTGGTGACCTCAACTTCACCAGTCTGCTCTGCAACTTGGATGACCTCCTGGTCTTTGCTCCCACTGAAGAGGAAGCCCTCTGCCGGCTCCGAGCTGTTTTTCAAAGGTTGAGAGACAACAATCTCAAGCTGAGTCCAAAAAAGTGTCATCTGCTGCGGAAGTCAGTCAGGTTTCTTGGTCATGTCATCGACCAGACCGGAGTCGCTGTGGACCCAGCTAAGGTGGAAGTGATTTCCAAGATGCCAAAGGAGGCTCTAATGGAGAAGGATGGTTGCACTCCTTCTGTGAAAAGGATTAAGTCCTTTTTAGGAATGGACTTTTTCTATCAGTGCTTCATTCCTGGTTGCTCAGCCATTGCCAAGCCTCTGTTTGCTCTGACGGCTGGCCAGAAGAGGAAGGGACGGACTAGTCAGGCTTAGAGGGGTGCTGGCATGTTCAGGAAGTTGACTGCTGCAGATTGGAGCCCTGCATGTGACAAGGCCTTTCATAAACTGAAGGACGACCTCCTTAACTGTGCCGTGTTGGCTCATCCTGACTTTTCACGACCGTTCATTTTGTCTGTGGATGCTTCTCTGGATGGACTGGGAGTGGTTTTATCACAATTGCCTATCGACGGGGACAAGGCACGCCCTATTGCTTTCGCGAGCAAAGCGCTAAGCAGGTCACAGCAGAGATACCCAGCCCATCGCCTTGAGTTCATGGCCCTGAAGTGGAGCATCTGTGAAAAGTTCAGCCATTGGTTGAAGGGGCACAAGTTCACAGTGTGGACTGACAACAACCCGCTCGTTCATATATTGACCAAGCCCAAGCTGGACGCTTATGAACAAAGGTGGGTGGCCAAGCTGTCATCCTACAACTTTGATTTGAGGTACATCCCGGGTCGAAAGAATGTTGTAGCAGATGCACTCAGTCGTGACCACTTCACCTATTCTATTGGTGGGCGCTTGCTTCAGGAGCCCTATGAGCACTTGGTGCGGAATGGAGAAGGTGCGGCGGCTCATGAGGTGCAGGACGCTTTCAGGTTTGGTGTCCAAAATCTTCAGGTTGCCCAACAACCTGTTCCAGCTCTGACCTCAGAAGATTCCTACAGTTCGTCGGAAGTCACAGCTACCTTGGTTCACCATGATTACTGGGAAACCACTGCGGAGAATAGAGCTGCGTCCCTTCTCCACCTTGTTCAGCAGTTGCAACCAGTTGGCAATGAGGTACTGCCTTCACTTACCATACATGAGCTGGAGGACCACCAACTTCAAGATCCTATCATCTCCGCTGTCCTGCCACTCGTAGCCTGCAGGAGGCGCCCTTCCAGGCGTGAGAGACATGATATGGATTCCAGGGCACTGGCCTTATTGAAGCACTGAATTTACGGGCGCAGGCCTTGAAAGGTGTCCACGATTTGGCAGGGCACCAGGGTCAAGTTCGGACCCTCCACCTAGCAAGGCAACGTTTTTTCTGGCCCAATATGGAGAGGGATGTGAAGGAGCATGTTCGGTGCTGTGGAAGGTGCATACTTGCCAAGACTCCAGAGCCTGCAGCACGAGCCCCATTAGAGAGCATTAAGACCTCTGCTCCCATGGAGCTCATCTGCATTGACTTTTGGTCAGCAGAGGACAAAAAGAAGCGCTCTGTTGATGTGCTTGTGGTGACTGACCACTTCATGAAAACGGCCTTTGCTTTCCCGTGCAAGAATCAGACTGCCAAGCAGGTTGCCAGAAAGTCATGGGACTGTGTTTTTTGTGTATATGGTTTCCCTGAGCGTATTCACTCAGACCAAGGTCCCAGCTTTGAAAGTGAATTATTTTCTGAACTCCTGCAGATTTCGGGCGTTGCCAAGTCTCACGCTACTGCTTATCACCCTATGGGCAATGGTGGCACGGAGCGGTTCAACCGCACACTTGGCAACATGCTGCGCGCTCTCCCTCTCAGAGCCAAACAGGAATGGCTGCAGCAGATTCAGACATTGACCTTTGCTTATAATGCAACTGTTCACAAGACTACTGGATATGTCCCATTCTACTTGATGTTCGGCCGTGTCCCACGACTACCGGTCGACGTTATGTTCAAGTCTGTTTTGCATGATCCCATTGTGGTGGACTTTAACAGCTACTCCAAGCTTCTTCTGTCATACTTGTCTGAGGCTGCCAAGATCGCCCAGGAGCACACCAGCAATGAGCAGGAGCATCAGGCTCATCAATATAATAAGAAAATCAAAGGTGTGTCTCTGAATGTTGGGGATCGCGTCCTGCTTGCCAATAAAGGCGAGCGGGGCAAGAAGAAACTTGCAAACAAGTGGGAGCCTCAGGTTTATACTGTTGTGGAGAGGCATCCCAGGACCCACATTTACAGGATCAGTGACTCTTCAGGCCAAAGTAAGGCTGTACACAGAAACCTTCTGTTGGACGTGAGTTTCCTTCCTGTTCAGGATTCATTGGGAAGTCAGTCCCTGGACGTTTTCTCCAGTGAGGGGGATCTCAGTGCTTGTGGGGATCTGGAGGATCCTGGCAGTCTAGAGACAGAGTCTACCGCAGCAAGGACTTCCTTGTGGGTCCTTTCGGATTTGAGCCATGGAGTGGATGTGGATTCTGTGGCAGGAGAGCATGCCTCACAGGCCACGGATCGTCGGCACGGTTCATGTGATGGTGCAGATGTGGACAATGCCTTACCTGACTCTCAGACTTGCACAAGGCACACTTCAGCAAGCCCTTCTGGTCAGGCCCAGCACTTTGCTCTTCCTACTCCGGTTGACTGTTCCGCTACCTCTGATTTGACACAGTCTGGCACAGTTTCTGCTCCAGGTGCCTGTCATGGGGACGCTGTTGTTCCGCAGACTGTTCCTGTTTCTGGCTCAGACATGAATCAGACCTCTGGTCAGCCGTATACTGGGCAGCCATCCAACTTGCCAAGACATGACCCTGACCATGCCAATGTTCGAGGCAGAGTGGTTACCAGAGTAGGTCGGGTGGTAAAGTCAGTCAACAGGCTGACAGAAAATATGGTCCAGAAGCCTATTACATGGGGCCTGTTACCGCCACGGGAGACTCGGCCTCTGACATAGACTGTTTTTGGTCATCCCATTGCATATTGTGAATGTGTTGTATTTGCTTGAGGCATCATGACACCCGCCCTGTGCGTCTTTAATGGGACCACGTTTGATGAGGTGTAGGCTGCACCTTTGTGTTCTGAAAGGGTTGGAGGCCTGATCAACCTATCCAACTTCTTTTAATCCATTTACGGATAGTTTTTTAACTGAACTATGGGATAAGATCCTTGGGTTGCCTGGTCCGGAGGTGATGGTAGTTCAGCATCGTTGTGCCTCTTGGTATTGCAGTACCATTCAGATGTGTAGTGATTTTGGTGAAATTCAGGGGGGGTGAATGTAACATACGTGTTAAATACTTGTGAATTTCACCCAAAACACTTTTTTTTTTGGATTAAATATGTCATTTTTGCATCTCGGTCTCCTACCTGTGTGATCTGAGTCTGTGTGCGTTCGTGTGTGTGTGCGCTGCGTGGTGACGTAGGCGCGTGCTTGTGTGCCCCGGTCACAGCTCCTTTCAGCATGGCCGGAGGTAAGTCACTGCCACGTTGCTCTCTGCAAATTAAAGTTTGTTCAGATCCCAAGCTGCAATGTGAATACAGCCGAACCGCCGCATTTTTGTTTGTCATTAAGAGACTCATTCGGGATAAGTTTTGTGGAGGGCGGAGTTCGCTAATATACGCTTATAATGAGTTTTAGCCGAGAACGCAGCTGAAATGCTAGCATGCTAAGTTAGCCTGATCGGCTTGAGAGCGTATTCGCGGCAGTCTTTTTTTTAACAGCATGCACTCCTTTTTTCCTTCGTCAGGAGAGGTGTACTGGCAGTCGCGTGACACACACAGAACAGACACATATTTCTGTGTTGCAGGTATGGAGATGTTCTCATGTTTTGGAGATGCAGTCTTTCACTCGTTTTTATGAGTACAGTGTTGTATTGCCTGCTAGATGGCGGTTATTAATATAATTGTACTGAAGTATAATGTTTGAACTATAAGTACCAGAATATTGGATCTTGGTCAGATATTGTATTTATCTGACTGTTTATTTGTTTTTGAATTATTTTGTTTATTGTTCTTATAAGTTGTTTTTGATGTTTTTTTAATGACATATTATTTATTTTGTGCTTTTTGTTTTTGAGAGCTTAAGTTAATGTTTTAAAACAATTTGTTGTATTTGATTTATTATATTATTGTAGTGTTAATGAAGCTGCAGACACAGCTCCTTTCAGCATGGCCGGAGGAGAAGTGTACTGGCAGTCGTGTGACACACACCGAACAGACACTTACACTCAACAAAAATATAAACGCAACACCTTTGTTACTGCTCCCATTCCCCATGGGATGGACGTAGAGACCTAAAATTCATTCCAGATACACAATATAACCATCCCTCCCAAACAGTGGTCACAAATCAGTCCAAATGTGTGGTAGTGGGCACATCTGCCATATTGAGATAATCCATCCCACCTCACAGGTGTGCCACATCAGGATGCTGATCTGACATCATGAGTAGTGCACAGGTGTACCTCAGACTGCCCACAACAAAAGGCCACCCTGGAATGTGCAGTTTTTTGCGCTATTGGGGGTCTGGGGTCCCAGAACCGGTCAGTATCTGGTGTGACCACCATTTGCCTCATGCAGTGCAACACATCGTCGCATGGAGTCTATCAGATTGTCAATTGTGGCCTGTGGAATGTTGGTCCACTCCACTTCAATGGCTGTGCGAGGTTGTTGGATATTCGTGGGAACTGGTACACGCTGTCGTATACGCCGGTCAAGCACATCCTGAACATGCTCAATGGGTGACATGTCCGGTGAGTATGCTGGCCATGCAAGAACTGGGACATTCTCAGCTGCCATCTGCCCTGAACAATGTGAACCATGATTCATCCGTGAAGCGCACACCTCTCCAACGTGCCAGACGCCATTGAATGTGAGCATTTGCCCACACAAGTCTGTTACGGCGACGAGCTGGAGTCAGGTCAAGACCCCGATGAGGACGACGGGCATGCAGTTGAGCGTCCCTGAGACGGTTTCTGACAGTTTGTGCAGAAATTGTTTGATTGTGCAAACCAATTGTTCCAGCAGCTGTCTGGGTGGCTGGTCTCAGACGATCTTGGAGGTGAACCTGCTGGATGTGGAGGTCCTGGGCTGGTGTGGTTACACGAGGTCTGCGGTTGTGAGGCCGGTTGGATGTGCTGCCATATTCTCTGAAACGCCTGTGGAGACGGCTTATGGTTGAGGAATGAACATTCAATGCACGGGCGACAGATCTGGTTGACATTCCTGCTGTCAGCATGCCAATTGCACGCTCCCTCATTGCTTGTGGCATCTGTGGCATTTTGCTGTGAGACAAAACTGCACATTCCAGGGTGGCCTTTTGTTGTGGGCAGTCTGAGGTACACCTGTGCACTACTCATGATGTCAGATCAGCATCCTGATGTGGCACACCTGTGAGGTGGGATGGATTATCTCAATATGGCAGATGTGCCCACTACCACACATTTGGACTGATTTGTGACCACTGTTTGGGAGGGATGGTTATATTGTGTATCTGGAATGAATTTTAGGTCTCTACGTCCATCCCATGGGGAATGGGAGCAGTAACAAAGGTGTTGCGTTTATATTTTTGTTGAGTGTATTTCTGTGTTGCAGATGTGCAGTAAACAGCCAAAGACCCAGTACTGTCGCCTGCCTCTTACTTTCATGCCAGAACACAACGCAAGAACAACAGGTGTAACACTTGAACGGGTTACATGTTCAGTGGCCGAAAAAGCATGGCACCAATGGAGAATGAGAAGGGGAAAAGCGGATCGTTGAGTGAAATGGACGAACCAGAATTGTTTTGTAAAAATGTTGCAACTTCAGTGATGTGGAACTGGTTTGGTGCTTGTCCGTCAGATACCCACCAAAGCACATTTTTTGTAGAACATACAAGCGGGCTGTCGTTATTACCGTATTTGTCGGACTATAAGGTGCTCGTAAAAGCCTTTAATTTTCTCAAAAATCAACATTGCACCTTATAATCCAGTGTGCCTTATATATGAATTCTGGTTGAGTTTACTGACCTTGAACGGATTCTATGTGGTGCACGGCGCTCAAAAATCTGTCAAAAAATGTTTTAGTACGACTTTGGTAAGCTACAAAGCCACACCACTTTGATAGATTTTCTGGGCATTACGGCTCATGGCCTCGCAGAGTAATCTGGTCCCAAAACTCAGTTTGCTTCAGGTCCCAAAGTCAAACAAACACTGCAGCACACTTAGAGTTAAAAATTGTCTAAATTCTGTCATCTTTTATTAAAGTGATCAGCATTGCTGCTTTACCAGGTGTAACAATTAAGTTTAACATCCAGGCATCCATGAAAACTGAACTTGATAAAACTTAAGGGTTCCTAATGGTTAGGGACAAATGCAATCGCATGGCTGGATGCTGTAAACGAACCAAGCTTCAGTCAGGAGAACAACTGAGAAAATCCTTCCACAATACGAAGTTAATCATTAAGATACCGCAACAACATGGGAATAGAGAAGCTGTGATAGAATACAGCATTAATGAGTCAATGGTACAGAAGTGGAGGAAGCAAGAAGAATGAGTTGAATAAACTTTGAGTTATCTGACTATATATATATATATATATATATATATATATATACATATAGGGGTGCAACGATACTCGTATCGATATTGAACCGTTCGATACAGTGCTTTTGGTTCGGTATGCATATGTATCGAACAATACAAAATTTTTAATTTATTTTATCAACTTTCCTTCTGACGATGCTGTCTGTGTTGAGCGCTCAGTGGATCTGCGCTCGACAGTGCAGCCTAGGCGGAGTAGTCGAACGCAGATTCACTGAGCGCAGGGCAAGCTAGCGAGACAGAAGTTAAGCTCTCCTTGCAACATGGCAAATTGAACCTCCCCCACCCTCATTCAGATGTGGCGTTTGGAACTATTTTGGTTTTCATGTGACGTATGACCCTGAAGGTAAGCGCGTCATGGACTAAAGTAAAACAGTATGCTGGATGTGCCATGCAATGCTCAATTACATGGGTGGGAGCTAGTGTGTTAGCGCAGTTAGCTCGTTAACGTGTTGGCTGTCCAGCCCCATGCACGCCCCGCGGTAGCTTGTTAACGAAGATTTGCCGTGTTGTGGCGTTAATGTCATTTCAACTAGATTTACGCTGACAGCACTAGTGGGAACACAACGAATATGACTGCACATTTACACCGACATCATCCAAGTGCAAAGACAAGTGGAAGCAGACAAAAACAACAAGCAGCATGCTACAAACTTTACCCGAGTCATTTAGACAGCCGTTAGCACATGATTCTCCTTATGGGGACCTGATATGTTTAATATGCTGCTGAGAATATAGCCCAGAAGAAGCGTATAGTATAGCTTTTATTTTGGAAAGAGCCATTTCTCTGTAATAAACTCTCTTTTCCAAAGATGAGGGATTCCTCAATCAGATACAGGGCTCGCAAAATCGCTAGCCCGACGTCCATTTTTCCAGTCGGGCTACCAAAATCTATCTCTGCCCTGCCCGTCGGCCTATTGTAGGAAGGAAAAATATATGTCAATGCTTTTGCATTCTTTCGGAAATGTAGCTGGGTAATTATGTCATTGGCATCGGTGAGCCACTGTCAATATGTGACATATTGAAATCGCGTTTGAATTTGCGCTTGTTTTTTGCTTTCACTTTGCAATCGCGCGGACTGTGAGCGACAGCACTGATTGGTGAGTGATGATAATTTGCGCACCAATTCCTCTGACATCGTCTTATCAATCGTTAGCTTGCAAACATGACAAGCAAACATGACAAGTGAAATCTCCCGCAGCAAGCTTAAACATGTGAGAGGTTGATCGCGCAGAGAATCGCTGAGCGTTATGTGAGTGCGTGTGTAAAAGCAGCAGGATATATATTTTAGTTCTGCTGAGCCAAATAAGACAGGTCAGGGTGAAGAAGTGACAGCCAAAGAAAAGCTTACCACAAAACGGAAAAGTTATGACAAATCAGACTATAAGGCAAAAAGAAAGTGCAGCTTTATGGTTTCATGGACAAAAGAATTTCTGTGGCTGCAATATGACAAGCTAAATAACCAGGGCTGCACATAAGTGGTCCGCAGGTGCGCATTCGCTGTCAAAATAAAAAACGCACACAAGATAAGAACTTGCAACGCGTGTTTGCGTACATAAGATTTT
This sequence comes from Aulonocara stuartgranti, assembly GCF_965226115.1. Taxonomy (NCBI): domain Eukaryota; kingdom Metazoa; phylum Chordata; class Actinopteri; order Cichliformes; family Cichlidae; genus Aulonocara; species Aulonocara stuartgranti. The sequence goes on from NC_138946.1 coordinate 28,520,029, forward strand.
CAGGAGGAGGACAGACATTTGTTTAGAACTCTTAAAGATGTCGAAGAAGCTCCTTTAAGCAATTACTGTGATGTTCCTCCACCTCCAAAGAAATGTCAGGAGTCCGAACCACAAAAGAAGCACGTATTCTTGGAAAAGTAGTTGCAGGAGGTGAGCTGGCTTCAAACAAATGATGAACGCACAGAGATGTGGTGCGGAATGTGCCGTGAAAATGTAATAAATGACAAATTAAAAAGGCATGAACATTTTTTTTTGTATCGAAAAAATATCGAACCGTGACATCAAAGTATCGAACCGAACCAAACCGTGAATTTTGTGTATCGTTGCAACCCTAATATATACATATATATATATATATATATATATACATATATATATATATATATAGTTTGTTATTTATTCCTACTGTCTTACCATTTATATTTTATTTCCACACAGCTTGTGTGGAACACCCATAATTGTGTTGTACATATATAATGACAATAAAGAGCTTTGTTTGTCTTGATCATTGTCTTGAGGTTTTGGTTTCAGTTAATATTTTGCTTAGGGATTAGTAGAGTTGGATTTCTCGAGACCGGTCTTGGTCTTTTACGTGGTCTTGGTCTCGTCTTGGTCTCGACTGACTTTTGTCTTGGTCTTGTCTTGGTCTCGAGTGACTTTGGTCTCGGTCTTGGTCTCGGTCTTGCGTTCTCAAATCGACATAGTGTTCGGGAGATTTGGAGTCAACCATCAGCGGAGCGAGGGGGTGGCTTACTGGGCTTAAGCCCGGGTCATTTTTTCAGAAGCATGGGGTCCTTTTGGAGTGTAATTTGTTAGTTAGATGCCTGACTGACAACTGTATAAAACAAAAACAATACAAGAAGCACAGAGTTCAGGCACTAGGAGCACAGCACCCATGTGAGTGAGGGGGGAGAAGCTGCTGCCTGCGAGTTTGCTGCAGACAGAGGAGAGCTTAAGTTTGACCAGGTACCAAAGCAAATCATTCGTACTGTACAAATAATGTAAATATGACGGTGTATCACAAAAGATTGATATCAAACTGATCACTTGGTTGCGTTACTTGCTCTTCGAGTGAATCAACAAATAGATAAATAAAAAGCCGAACAACAATGCAAATTTTTTAGAGAGTCTTAGCTTACATTTCATATTTACAGTTGTTACCCTCCACGGCTAAACAAACTCTCTAAATCAGTTTCAGTTGTGTACTGATGAACACAACAATGGACATAAGGAGCTTCTTTCAAAGACAAAACTCAGGTAGATGTTATTTTATATATTATGCTTTGTATGTTGTTCAGTATATTTCTATGCAAAACAAGAGGAATTTCAATACACAGCAGTATATTCACAGTTGAAACCAGATATCAACATACACTTTAGGGAGAAAACATAAAAACTTTTCTTTTTACTGTTAAACATGAATTTAGAGTAAACTTGTTTTGTTTTAGATAAATAAATGTTGAAATATCTTTGAATTAGTTAAATGTCAGAATAAAGAGAGACAGCGCTGTCTATTTTAATCACTTTCATCAAATTTAGGAGTACATATACACTAAGTTAATTAATACGAAAACGCCAGGCGATTCCATTCTGAGCTTAAGAAGCTTCTGATAGGTTAGTAGAGTCCATGTGAGTAAATTGGTGGCACACCTGTGGATGCATATAAGGCCCCCCAACACACAGAGCCTGTTTCTTTGACATGGGAAAATCAAGAGATGTCAACCAAAACACCAGGAAAAGAATTGTGGACCTCCATAAGCGTGGCTCAATTTTGTATACATTTTGGGTCCATTTGCAATTAAGAAATACAGACAGTTTCTCTCTTTACTCTTAAAGTTAACAAATATGTTTTTATATTTATCAATCTAAAAAAATAAACATTTAGTGTGATTTGATGTTACAATTGAAAAAGTGTTTGTGTTTTTATCTGAAGAGCATGTAAATATCAGGTTTCCACTGTATATTTGATGATGTTGGTGTTTGGCTTGATTGTCAGCACAAAGAGGGAGAGAGAGGAGCAGAGAGGGAGAGAGAGAGGAGAATGAGGACAGAACAGAGATGGAACAAGAGCAGGTGAGACACATGTTAGTCAAATGGTTGTTTGCCAAAACTCATCAGAATATGTATCTAGTACCTAGTGTAACTTTTTAGATACCATTTGTTACTTTTCAAATTCTATATTTATTAAGTTATGCAGGCTTGTTTGCACAACAAGGCTAAATAATTATATAAACTTTTCTGAATCTAAATAGTTTACTTTGGTAGAATTAAAAAATAAGTGTAGTGCAGATCTATGATGATTTTTAGTGCTACTATCATCTAGTTTTGATTCTGGTTCTGTTTTGATTAAGTCCCAAGTAGTCCTGATTTTGAACTGTTGTAGTCCCGTTTTAATTCCGGATCAGTTCTGGGTCTGGTTGAATTGGGGTTTAGTCCCTGTGTCTTGATACAGCCCTGACTTTGTTCTGCCTTGCTGCTTAATTAAAAAAATAGTTTAAGGCGTCCTGCATATGTGACATATATATATTTTTCCTACATGAAGTCATTCTTTTTTGAACAAAACTCAAAAAGGAGCCTAATAATCTTTCAGTCATTTCTACCCTCACTTAATTTCCTTTCGCTGCTCAGCTCTCACACAGTGGCTCAGCTATGCTCCAATCCCTCCATATTGTGGCCAATCACATGCAAGGATATAGGATAATATCATTATGTGAAAAACAGAGAGGGTGAGAGATGCGACAGTCAAGTGCAGCGTGTGTCTGTCCTCTCAGTAAGTGAGTGAGACAGTAGACAGCGGTGAGGAGGGCTGTGCGAAAGCAAAAACACATAAATATGCCTGACACCTGTAAACGAAGCAGCATCTGGCTGCAGTTTAAATACTTTTTTTGTCTCGGTCTTGGTCTTGGTCTCGTCTCGACTTGGTCTCGGTCTTGGTCTTGGTCTCGGATTAGGCGGTCTTGACTACAAGTCTAGGGATTAGTACTGTGTGGGAACACTACACTACTACACTTGACTGAATGAACAAACCACTAGTAAAAAGGAGTGTAAAAATATTTTTATTTAATATTTACAAACTGGAAATATGAGGCAGTACTTCTAGAAAACTGTTTTGTCACACATAAATCTGAAGTCATTGGTTGACAACAACCTGGAGACAGAGCAAGGAGTTTCCTTTTAGAGGTTGAATAAAGTGTTTTGCTGATCAACTTCTATCTAAAGCCTTTGGCTTATTAGGTGTTAAAGGTGTAAGGAGACACAGTCACTGATGGCTGTGGCTTAAAAGAGGAGAACCAATGGGGACAGAAGTGGAAGGTCCTATTAGGGGTGGGCGATATAAACGATATACGATAGAAACTTTCCCAGCTGAAACAAAGGGACCAGCAGGACTCATTGAAAACTAGCTTTAATGCAAATTCTGTGTTCATACTATGAATATTAAGTCACAAATGCTCAAAGTACAAACCTGGTTAAAATTCTGTGCCATATTTTGTGTCATATTCTTTATGCCAGTATTTTTGAGCATTCTAAGCCGAAATAAGCTAAATTAGAGTTAACTGCATTAAGCAGAAGTGTCATAGCAGTTGGAAAGTCCGCTCTACAGCTTGGTAAAATAAGTAACAGGGACAGAACAAATGGCAAAATAAAATTTTTACAAGTTAAGGAAGCAATGACAGTATCCATTCATCCTGAGACCCTCTGTGATCCAGCCCTTTCTGCATGCTGAAATTGAAGGATTACATACCTGCCAGGCTTGTTGATGTACTTGTGCAGTCGAGCTTTGACTTCATCATAAGTAAGGAAGGCCATATAGCCAGGGTGTGTCACCGCTAGGAAATTCCAGTTCCTCAGAATCGATCCCCAAGGCTGAAAAAAAAAAACCATGTTATTGTGGTTATGCAGTTTTTGTAAGTATTAATGTTTTATATTGTAAACATAAAGTAAACGGAAGTTGGGTCATGTATAACAGCATACACTCATTGCGTTGCCTCTTCAAGGTAAACTGTTCCTTAGGGATGGGTACGGCTATCTGACGGTTCTGACATAAACGTTAGTAACCAGACCGTAAAGCAGCACACATTTCGGTGCTTTATTTCGGTGCTTTTTTTTCCTGAGATGTCAGACACTTTGGATTCCAGCCAATCATTTTACCTTTGCAAGCGTAGTAGGCGGGGCCAGGTACGTACGTTCTTTTAGAGCAGAGCTACAGATTAAAAATGCCCGAGGCGAAGCGGTCAAAGTCTGGCTGTACTTCACAGCAAAAGATGCAAACTCAGCAGCCTGCAACAAGTGCTTTAAGGTGATACTGTGCAAAGGAGGTAACTCCTTGAATCTGTTGAAACACCTGGCGACGCATAGCGTTTTTTTAAAAGCCGAGAAATGCGCCGTATTTGATAGCTTGCTGCGAGACCTCACACCGTGCACATCTACTGCGGGTGTGGTTCCTGTTATCGGTCCCGGAGTTAGCAACATCCCCCAAAAACCCGAAGAGGAGAGTCCTGGCCCCTAGCCCTGCCAGTGTAGCAGGAATGATGACGGATGATGATGGCAGCAGCAGCCGTTCTTCTCTGGGTCAGTAGCTTAATGTTGTCCGTGTGTAATTTACGTTGAGTAAGCTAACCACGTTATTAAATTAATGCATTTAAGGTGAACTAGCAAACACCGTCATAGTTACATGCGGCTGTCTTCTTGTTTGATGGCAGATACTCCCTTCACCCTGGCCAAAAAGGCTAAAATGACCAAAGAAAAAGTGGAAAACAGCTAAACATAAGAGGTTTTTGGACAAAGTTGGTGTTTTTTCCATTGATTAAGCACTGCTTCCAGCCAAGAGTGATACCATAAATCCCCTATAGCTGCAGAAAAGGCTAACATTGTTATCTTTTTACAAAAAAAACATGAGAGGTTTTTGGACAAAGTTTGTGTTCTTCATTTTTTAAGCACCGGTTCGAGCACCGTTTAAACACCAGCACCGTTTCAAAAGTACCAGTTTGGTACTGGTATCGGATAAAACCTAAACGATACCCATTGTTGTGATATTTTGATACCATGGTAGCATTTACAGGATATTGTTTTATAGTGATATTATACAGGAAAACTGTTACTCAATAAGGCCCATTTACTAGTTATTTTTCTCTTTCTCTGTGACCCAAGAATTAATGTGTAAGAATCACAGGATGGTACCTCAAGGTCGAAAACACCACAGAGATCACTCCCTTACTCCCATCCTCCCTTCTTTATCTCCTAGAAAAGGCTCGTTAAAGGCCAGGTGGTTTGTTTCAGAATTCACTAATGAAAGAACTCTGTATTCTATGTCTAGGAGTGTATTTCGCTGGGATGATCATAAATTGTAGCTGAACTATACAAAGGATACTTCTTTGCTCAGAGGGCAGGAAGACGCTTCCTTATTTGGTCTGTACCGGTTTGAACTGAGAATCTGCTGACACACGAACCTTTTTCCTCTATATAAACTGTTGTACTTGTGAATAAAGTTGAGTCAGTTTGGAATGACAACCTAGGACAGTCTCCGCGTCTTCTTGTTCTTCCAAACTGCTCCCGGTACTCCGGCCGGTACCGTGATTAACCGTTGATCATGCATGAGAATATTTTAATTTTGTTATATGTTAAAGGATGAACTCTGCTTATTGGTGCCCACGCCTTAGGAGGAAACTCGATCTACGGATGACGGAGATTTCCTTCACCCATCCCTACTGTTCCTTGCTGAGGGACCAGACAAAGAGTGATTTAAAAAGAAATCCATAAAGGAGGCAAAACCATGGCGCCCCACGAGGCAGACATGTTTGCTTGCTCTGCTCTCGGATGCCGACTTGTTGTTTGTTGTTGTTTGCTTTTGTTCTTTTTGCACTAGATAAGTGTTGTGCACTGTTAACATAGCCGAGACAGACACTACTGGACTTCGGTAACTCACACAATCTTCTGGACTTTACCCTTCCACCGGAGTTTCAAGTCATTGTTCGCCCAGGTAGACACCAGGGACTGCAGACTCACTCTGTATACCAAGGAAACTGGACTGCAGATCCCCCAGATCACCCATGTGACTGGCTACAGGACTTTCCCAGTCCGACAGGATCGGCAACAGGACTTCAGCCAGCATTATTACAAACACTGGCATTCCACAGGGTTGCGTCCTCAGTCCTGTAGACCCACAACTGTGTCGCCTCCAATAGGGATAACACCATACTGAAGTTCGCGGACAACACTGCAGTGATTGGTCGCATCACTGGAGGGGACGAAGCGGCTTATAGGAGAGAGGTGGCCGGTCTGGTGTCATGGTGTGAAGACAACCTCAACCCTCAACACTCATAAGACAAAGAGATGATAGTGGACACGGGAAAGAAGAGGAGGGCTCACCAGCCGCTGTTTATCTGGGGGCGTTAAGTGGAGAGAGTGAGCAGCTTTAGATACCTAGGCATCTACATCACTGAGGACCTCACCTGGACACTGAACACCACACAGCTGGTCATGAAGGCTCAGCAGTGGCTGTATTTCCTGAGGAGGCTGAGGAAATTTGGTATGTCGGCCAAGATCCTCAGCACCTTCTACAGCTGCATTTCCGAGAGCACACTGACCAAGTTGCATCACTGCATAGTATGGCAGCACTACTGCTATGGACCGCAAACGCATGCAGAGAGTGATAACAACTGCGGAGAAGATCACCAGGACTGCGCTGCCCTCTCTGCAGAGCATCTACCATCGCAGAGTCCAGAGGAGAGCTGGCTCCATCCTCAAAGATCCCACACACCCCCAACACGGACTGTTCACACTTCTGCCATCGGGACGGTTTTAGAAGTGTGAAATCCAGAACATCCCGACTCAACAACGCCTTCTTCCCCACTGCTATCAGACTCAGAACAGCAAAGAAAGAATTTCATTGCACAGAGAAATGCTTTTCTTTGTACACATGACAATAAACAATTTGAGTTGAATTGAATTGAAAATATTCAATCACCCTCCTTAAGTCAGATTTGTGGAGGGAACTTGACATAGACCATCCGGTGGCCGGAACTTAGCCTTAGCCTCCTGTATGCCTACCACCCACAGAAGGCACTGGGGGTGTCAGGTGCATTGTGTCATGGGTAAGGATCAAGGGCGGGGGCCCTGGCAAACCGATCTACAGCTATTGAGGTTGACTACTGGGACACGGAACTCCTCTCTTATAGGGAAGGACCCTGAGCAAGTGCGTGACGTTGAGAGATACCAACTAAATATAGTCAGGGTCACCTCAACATACGACTCTGACACTGGAACCATTCTCCTGAAAAGTCACGGGACTCTGTTATAGTCTGGAGTTACCCTTGGTGACACGTAATGGGCAGGGGTAGGTATTCTTGTATGCTCTCGTTTTGCTGCTTGTACACTGGGGTTCGTGTCATTGGACAAGATGGCCATTTCCCTGTACCTTCGGGCTAGAGAACGGGTCCTGACTGTTGTATGTGCTTATGGGCCTAACGACAGTTCAGAGCACCCAGCCTTCTTGGAGTCATTGGGTGAGGGTGTTCTTGGTGCTTGTCATGGTGGTAATCTCCGAACCAGATGTTGGAAACTGGAGGTGAAGGGACCCATCAAAGCTGAAGAAGGAGTCCTATTGGACTTGGTTAGCCTGTGGGACTAAGCTGGGAAACAGCTGACGGGTACTAGAAGGCCAACTGGAATGCAGCCCGGGGTGGTAGCTGAAGCAAAAACTCAGGGGAGTTTGGTGAAGCCATGGAAAAAAACTTTTGGTCTGTCTCAGAGCAATTCTGGTAAACTATTCGGCAACTCAGGGAGGGAAAGTGGTGCTCTACTCACTGATCTCAAGTGGGAATACAGTTAGGTGGTGAAAGGAATACTTTGAGGACCTCCTCAATCCCACTGACACCTCTTCCATAGAGGAAGCAGTCTGTGAATGAGAGGGACAACTCGCCCCTCACTAGGGACAAGGTCACTGAGGCAGTTAACCAGTTCCTTTGGTGGCCAGGTCCCTGGGGTGGATGAGGTTCGCCCTGAGTTCCAAAAGGCTCTGGATGTTTTAAGGTTGTCCTGGTTGACATGTCCGGACTATATCGCATGGAGATCTGGAGTGGTACCTGTCTGGGTTGTTGCTACAAAGCTTTTCAATCCTTATGTGACTACTGCAGGAGCTTGGTCCAATTTGCTGGCAATAAGTCGGACTCGCTTTCAATGTGTGTTGGACTCCCCTAGAACTGCACTTTTCCAGAGATTTGGTTCATAGTTTTTATGGACAGATTTTTTTTTAGAAGTAGTAGAAGTAGTAGTAGAAGCCTCCCACCATGTGGTGGGAGGCTTCTACTTTGGAGGCCTCAGAATCTCATCACTGAATTTTGCAAATGATGTGGCTGTGTTCATCAGGTGGCGGCCTCCAGTGCACAGATGTGCCAGGAATGGGGATCAACAAGTCCAAATTTGAGGCCATGGTCCTCAGCCGGAAAAGGGTGTAGTGATCATTCCAGGTCCGGGATGACTTGCTGGCACAAGTTGATGAGTTTGGGTATCTCAGTGTCTTGGTTATGAAAGAAGGGAGTAAGAAACAAGAGATTGACAAACTGTGGCACCAGTGTCCTTGATTGGACTGCTGCCCCTGCCCGGATAAGCCGAAGTAAGTGAAATAAAACCAAACTACAGTCTAAAGTAAAAGGTCATATGAGTCAAAATAATCAGATTAAGTAGTTGGAAATTAATTTACTTGATATTGACCAACCTGGAAGAGGCGTGTGAAGATGTCAAACTCGAACACAGAAATGTAGTCATTGCAGGTGAGGTCAATGGTGGATTTGAGAGCCATAGCCTCCAGACCGCTGCTGATGGGATGTATGTCATGAAGGCACTGACGGAAGACTTTCCATGGCACTATTGTCCTGCAAAAGAACCAAGTCGTAAAAGTCACATACAGGATTGTGAGATATAAGTTAGATATCCAGACATGCATCTTTACTGATATAAATGTGCAAATTACCAAATGTATGTGGTGACTGTGATTAGCCACAGTGGGCCTTTAGACACTGGGCTTGCAGTCAAATCAGCAAAGTTACTTAAACACAACAGTATCTTATACCCTGACATAGTTTAAAACCTAATATTCAGCAATTAAAAAAATTGATTCAAATGTTCCCAAGATGCCAAATGCATTAACTACACTGTTACAAAAAATAGTAATGTCAAAGTATCTTACTGTATATTTTACAGTTTTGTACTGTCTTTCTAGAATATCATTACATTTACATAAGTAGACTGTGATTTTACATGTCAAAGGTAAAATAACATAACATCACTGTAAATATAGTAAAACACAATTTACTTGTTTTTTAAATATATTTTCTGTACATATTTAGATTGTAAAACTACATTCAGAAATGTATCATAATTTCACAAATATTTGTCTGTTATGTGAGAGAATGATCTGTGAAATTCAAATGTAAAACTATGGAACAGTAATGAGAATAATCAATAATTAAAGGAGTATTCGATTTATAATTTTGCTGAAAATTCCATATCATCTGGGTCTGATTCAATAATTCAGAGGTAACAAGTGAAAATATAATTAATAGGAATAAAAACTAAAAAAAAAACATATAAAACATTGCACGGCCAACGCTGTGCTAATTATATATTTTAAAAAATAAATGTAGAGGTAGGAATTGCAATTAATATAAATCTCAAAGTATTCACAACATTCCTAAACAGAAATAGGCCTCTGCACCTGGGGTGAGGGTGTGGCCATGAAAACAACGTGACATGCCATTGGATGTTGGGACACATAATAACATGACGCTAAGCATCGGCCAATGAATGTGAACTAACAACCACAAGATCGCGGGTATGGCTGTACTGTAGGAAAAAATCCTAATATAAAAGTATTTTAGTGTGCAGTTTACAGTTTACAGTTTTGTTCTGTTCTTCTAGAATATCATTAAAGTTATGTAAATAGACTGTGATTTCACATTTCAAATGTACATTAACGTTAAATCACTGTAATGCAATAAAACATAATTTTCATGACTATTAAATGTATCTGTCTGTACATATGCATATTTAGATTGTTAAAATACATTCACAAATGTATCATGATTTCACAAATATCTGTCCGTTATTTGAAAGATTGAACTGTTGAATTCAAATGTAATGCTATGGAAAAGTATATAACATGATTCCTATAAGCTTGTGTTACATCACATAAGTTTTATTATCATTGCTATTTAGGGCGATCGTGGCTCAAGAGTTGGCAGTTCGCCTTGTGATCAGAAGGTTGCCGGTTTGAGCCCCGGCTCGGACACTCTCGGTATTGTGTCCGTGGTCAAGACTCTTCACCTACCGCCTACTGGTGATAGCCAGAGGGGCCGATTGTGCGATATGGCAGCGTCGCCTCTGACAGTCTGTCCCAGGGCATGCAATCCATTATTATTTAAACTAACTGTTAACTGTATATTTCTGTACATTTACATATTATGATTCATATTGCCACATTCATTGACCTTGTTTATAGGTAATTCCATTGTTTGATCACGTTAAAATGTTCCTAATTTAATGTCTAAAAGCACTTGGAAAAGGCAGAATCCCATGTAAAATTAGCGCAACAAACTCTATTTTCATTACTGAAAATAACTGTATTTTCATGAGAAAGTTATTTTCTGTTATTTTACAGTAGTATTTTGGCGCCCCAGCTGCCGGAATACTACCGTTTTTTTAGGATTTATTTTTTTTCCTATTTATAGATAATTTCCTTGTTTAATCACATTAACATGTTCCTAATTTAATGTTTAAAACCACTTGAAAAGGCAAGATCCCATGTGAAATTAGCGCAACAAACTGTATTGTCATTACTGGAAATAACCGTATTTTTATGAGGAAGTTATTTTCTGTTATTTTACGGTAGTATTTTGGAACCCCAGCTGCTGGAATATTACCATTTTTTTAAGATTTTTTTTTAACAGTGTAAATTACAAAAATGAAAATACACAGAGGCAGTAAATATTAAACATTAAGCATTCTGGAACAAACAACATGTTTATGAACATAAGTGAGGATAAGACTGTGAGCAATATGCAACATCTTTTACCCAGCAACTGGTAAACCTAAACAATGAGGTAGCCTAAAATTTCAACAACACAGTAAAGATAACACAAACATTGCATGAACCAAATACTTTCTATGCCTAAATATCCTTTAGCAGCATACTAACACCAAGTTGCTCTCCGATGCATCCATCGGCGTGTGAATGTTGAGATAGAAAGCGCATAGATAATGGATGATGGTGTGAATGGAGCATTTTACACTGAACAAAAATATAAACGCAACACTTTTGTTTTTGCTCCCATTCCCCATGGGATGGACGTAGAGACCTAAAATTCATTCCAGATACACAATGTAACCATCCCTCCCAAACAGTGGTCACAAATCAGTCCAAATGTGTGGTAGTGGGCACATCTGCTATATTGAGATAATCCATCCCACCTCACAGGTGTGCCACATCAGGATGCTGATCTGACATCATGAGTAGTGCACAGGTGTACCTCAGACTGCCCACAACAAAAGGCCACCCTGGAATGTGCAGTTTTGTCTCACAGCAAAATGCCACAGATGCCACAAGCAATGAGGGAGCGTGCAATTGGCATGCTGACAGCAGGAATGTCAACCAGATCTGTCGCCCGTGCATTGAATGTTCATTTCTCAACCATAAGCCGTCTCCACAGGCATTTCAGAGAATATGGCAGCACATCCAACCGGCCTCACAACCGCAGACCTCGTGTAACCACACCAGCCCAGGACCTCCACATCCAGCAGGTTCACCTCCAAGATCGTCTGAGACCAGCCACCCAGACAGCTGCTGGAACAATTGGTTTGCACAACCAAACAATTTCTGCACAAACTGTCAGAAACCGTCTCAGGGACGCTCAACTGCATGCCCGTCGTCCTCATCGGGGTCTTGACCTGACTCCAGCTCGTCGCTGTAACAGACTTGTGTGGGCAAATGCTCACATTCGATGGCATCTGGCACGTTGGAGAGGTGTGCGCTTCACGGATGAATCATGGTTCACATTGTTCAGGGCAGATGGCAGCTGAGAATGTCCCAGTTCTTGCATGGCCAGCATACTCACCGGACATGTCACCCATTGAGCATGTTCGGGATGTGCTTGACCGGCGTATACGACAGCGTGTACCAGTTCCCACGAATATCCAACAACCTCGCACAGCCATTGAAGTGGAGTGGACCAACATTCCACAGGCCACAATTGACAATCTGATAGACTCCATGCGACGATGTGTTGCACTGCATGAGGCAAATGGTGGTCACACCAGATACTGACCGGTTCTGGGTCCCCAGACCCCCAATAGCGCAAAAAACTGCACATTCCAGGGTGGCCTTTTGTTGTGGGCAGTCTGAGGTACACCTGTGCACTACTCATGATGTCAGATCAGCATCCTGATGTGGCACACCTGTGAGGTGGGATGGATTATCTCAATATAGCAGATGTGCCCACTACCACACATTTGGACTGATTTGTGACCACTGTTTGGGAGGGATGGTTATATTGTGTATCTGGAATGAATTTTAGGTCTCTACGTCCATCCCATGGGGAATGGGAGCAAAAACAAAAGTGTTGCGTTTATATTTTTGTTCAGTGTATATAAAGCACCACTGGTGCTCAGGTAGAGTACAAAAGTGCTATATAAGGTAACAACCAGTAGATTTATTGACCTCTCAGGCAGAATGTTTACTGCACTGACAAGATGATGAATGCAACTCAACAGCAAAAATAGAAATATTAAAGTAAAACTTCTTTCAAGTGAAATTAAGAATAAATGTGCATGGGTGTGTAACTAATCAGCTGTTTGGGCTGTGTTTTATAGGGGGCTCTCTGGCAATGTGTATAAAAAATGAAGCAAACTTGGGACATTAGACGGACCCCAAAAGACCCCAAAAAATGCAATCTATATTACTATGTGAATTCCATAGATTTGAGTTTATATTCAGTTTTGTTGGTACTACTGAAGCCTTCAATTTGTTGAAAGGAGGAGAGTCCATATGCTCTCACAGTTACCACAAGATAAAAGAAGACTGATATCCTTATGTCCGAGTTTTCATGAACACAGCTCTGCGCTGAAAAACGTTTCTGAATGAAAACAATGTGGACGAAATGTTTTGCACTGTCAAAAGCACCGGCGGTAGCATCCAAAAGGCAGAGGAAGATGCTAATCATCGCACAAAAAGTTGGACTTCTGGACATGCTAAAGGAAGGTAGAAGTTACCGTATTTTTCGGACCATAAGGCGCATTAACCGACACAAAACAGTCAGATAAGTCAAACTTCACTCAACTCATTCTTCTTGGTTCCTCTACTTCCGTACCATTGATTCATTAATGTTGAATTCTCTCGCAGCTACTCTATTCCCATGTAGTGGACCTGAAAACAGGGTTTGATCTTTGGTTTCATTCTATAATACTGGACTTATTTTTCTACGAAGGTTTGAACTTTCAGAGCGTTTAAACAAGAGAGAAAAGTGTAAAAATGTTCATGCTTGTCTGAGAAAAGTGTATAAAGTGTGTAGTGAGGGGCTTTACAGCCTGAAAACATCTATAATAATTGTAAATAATAAAGCTGGCTATTTTGTGGATTTCACCTATCATGGGTTATTTTTAGAACATAGCTCCCACGATAAATGAGGGAACACTGTAATGTAAAAATCTAAAATCTAAAAAATGTTTGTGATTAATTCTTATTAAAGGACAAAACATCTCAATGGCATTCACTAATAAGGTTCAGGAAATACAAAGACAATGATATATTTTATAACAGTGTTCTGTAAATAGCAGTCATTTCTGGAGATGTTCATGGCCACAGTTGAGGTGTGCCAGTGTCTAGTGGCAGAATGGATGTTGCGGATGCTGTCCCTTTTTTTGAGGGAGGCCCAGACAGTGGCAGGTATTGTGGGGCAAATTCACAAATGTCTGCAGGGCAACTCCAGGGAAGAGGGATATAGTTTAAGGATTGACCCTTCACCTACATGCAACAGCTCTGAGATGCAGGAGCCAGGGCCCGATTGAGACGGGAACACAGCTGCTGGATTTAGCCATGTTGGAACAGTTTGTGGGGCTCCCGGGACAAACAGATCTGGTAGAGTGGGTCTCTGTTGGTCAGCGAACCTGGAAGTGGTGGATATGTTGGCAGAAGGGTTCCACATAGATCTTAGTCCACCAAATCCAAGGGAAAAGAGTCAAGGCTGCAGTTAGCTCCCTTCTGGAACATCGGTTAATTCTGGGAACGGAATGGTTCCAGTTTAATAAACCGATGAGGCATTGTTTAGGGATGTGCACACAACTGGTAGGCACATATGTCTGTGCTGTGTTCAGCGGTGATGCAAATTCCTCCAACACTCTCCAGGCAGGAGGAAATTGGAAGTCTCTCAGGGGCATCCCCAGTTCCGATGGTTTACTTCATGGAAGATTTTCCCCTTGAGCAGTCTTCTGACAACACTGTGAAATTAGGCTTTGGCTAAGTGATGAAAATTGAAAATTGGGGCAATTCACTATCGAAAGGTGTTTCAGGTTATCTCCTGAGTCGGCATCCAGAGAGACTGACGGGTTGGTGAAGTGTCTGAATAAGACTTTAAAGTCCATAATTCTTAATAATTCTCCAGCTCAAACAAGAGTATCCTGACATTGAGTACAGCCTCCAGCATGGTGCATTTGGCCCAAGTCACTCACTCAGGCAGAGTCATGCTTAAAGTGGTCCCAGTTACCCTCCACAATAATGGGCGATCTCTGTCCACCTACGCCATTCTTGACGACGGATCAGAGTGGACTATTGTTTTATCTGCAGCGGTTCATTACCTGCAATTAAATATCACAGAGGAGTCCCTCAAACTATGAACCATCAGGCAGGAGGTGTCACAGTTACAAGGCGCATGCGTTTCTTTTGAACTAAGCGCACCCAGCTCTCCCCAAATCAAACATCACATCAGACGTGTTTTTACTGCTAAAGAACTTAATCTGGCAAAACAATCCTGTCCAGTGGACATACTCCGTCAGAGATATCCACATCTGGCCGACGTTCCCATCAAAGCATTTAAGGATGTGCAGCCTATGCTTCTTATAGGCTCAGATAATGTCCAGCTCATCACCCCTCTGTCACCTGTCAAAGTTGGTCCACTAGGCAGCCCTGTTGCTGTCAACACTAACCTCGGTTGGGCCATCCAGGGACCGGCTACCTTTCTACATCTACCTACTGAAGCTTCATGTCTGCACACATCCCTGTTACCAACTCCCTCTCAAGCGCTAAGACAGAACGTTGAGAAGCTGTGGCAGTTAGATGTGCTCCCCTTTCGATCAGAGAAAGAGGTAACTCGCTCTAAACAAGACAAAGAGGCACTGGAGTTACTGAAGAAAACCACAGAACGTGTACAGGTGGATGGAATAGCTCGCTATGCTACTCCTCTGCTCCGCCGCAGAGACTCCACTAAACTACGAACTGACCATGGCAGTGATGGCTCTCCTTCGGTCCACAGAGAAGCGCCTGATTAAAGATCCTGATCTAGTGGCTGTGTACAATGCAGAAATACACAAACTGGAACAAGCAGGTTATGTAAGAAAACTCACTCCTGAAGAGGCAAACCGCACAGATGAATCCTGGTTCATTCCCCATCATATTGTGCATCATAACAATAAACCTAGGATAGTTTTCAACTGTTCCTTCCAATACAGGCAAGACTGCCTTAACGATCAGCTGCTACCAGGTCCAACTCTCGGTCCATCCTTTATAGGTGTCCTGTTGAGATTTAGGGAGCACCCTGTTGCTGTGAGTGGGGACATACGAGGTATGTTCCATCAGGTGCGGCTTCTTTCGCATGACCGGCCCCTGCTGAGATTCGTGTGGAGAGATATGGAAAGAGATCGGAGCCCGGACATTTATGAGTGGTGTGTCCTGCCCTTTGGAACCACATGCAGCCCCTGTTGTGCCACGTATGCCCTTCAGCGCCATGTGCAGGATCATAAAGATGGCAATGAACAAGTACTAGACTCCGTGCTGCACTCATTTTATGTCGATAACTGTTTGCAATCTCTGCCCTTTGCTTCGCAGGCACGACCACTTGTCGATGTTATCATCAGAGAGTTGCTATCTACTGGTGGTTTCGAAATCCGACAGTGGGCCAGTAACTACCCAGAGGCCATTGTTCATCTCCCCTCTGAAGCAAAGTCCCCTACCTGCGAGCTGTGGTTGACTGAACACCAACCACATCCCCAAGAACCAACCTTAGGCTTGGCATGGCACTGCTCCACAGACCAGATCGCCTACAGATGTCAGCCAGTGGTTCCTCAGGAGTCAACCATGAGAAACATCTACAGCATCCTCGCCTCTCAATACGACCCACTGGGTTTCATCATCCCCTTCACGACCCGGGCAAAGGTTATTGTTCAACGTCTGTGGCAGAACGACAGGAACTGGGATGATCCCATCGAGGGCGAGTTACTCCAACGGTGGCAAGAGTGGGTGAGTGAGCTACAGTATCTACAAGAAATCTGTCTGCCTAGATGCTACACAGCCCCAGCAACCCAAGAGGGAACTTTCCAGCTGCATGTATTCTGTGATGCGTCAGAGTGTGCTTACGGAGCAGTGGCATATTTGAGATTTAAATCGGCAGAACATGAGGTCCACACTGCCTTTATCATGGCCAGATCACGTGTAGCTCCCCGCAAGAAACTGTCAATTCCCCGTTTAGAGCTGTGTGCCGTACTGGCTGGTGCACAACTGTCTAGACTCCTCCTCAGTGAGCTTACTCTGCCCATTAGTGAGACTACTTTATGGACCGATTCTACCACTGTGTTGAACTGGATCTAGTCCGAGTCCTGCCACTATAAAGTGTTTGTAGGTACTCGTATTGCCAAAATACAGGAGCTGACTGAGGCCGCCAGCTGGAGGTATGTCCCCTCGGCTTTGAACCCAGCAGATGACATCACCCGGGGAAAACCATTACGTGAGCTGTCAAAACCTAGCCAGTGGATGGATGGGCCCCCCTTCCTGAGACAAGCATCTGAGCAGTGGCCAGCACGACCTACTGTGAGTACAGACACTGAAGATAATACTGAGTTAAAGAAATCAGCTTTCTGTGCCTATGTCACTACAGATTTGGCACAGTCTGATCCTGCATACAACACCTGGGCTGATTTGGTGCAGGCCACCTACCTGTCTTCTCACGGGGCGGCTGTCCTCCCTATGTCAGCGGCACAACGCTTAGAGACAGAAGTTCAAATTCTCAAACAGGCACAACAAGATAGCTTCCCTGTTGAAGTACACACACTTAAATCTGGGAAAGAGGTGTACAAAGACAGCAGACTGAGCAACCTTTCTCCCAAATATGACAGTCAGCTTGGCCTCATACGAGTAGGTGGACGTCTCCAGCGAGCAGAGCAGATGGATGTTAACACTCTGCATCCTATCGTGTTGTCACCAGACCATCCTGCTACTCAGCTCATCATCAAAGACTAGGATACACGTCTCCTGCATCCTGGCCCAGAACGTGTCTTTGCCGAATTGAGACGCAGGTATTGGATTTTAAGAGGCAGACAGGCCATAAGGAAGCATCAGTATCGCTGTTTTGAGTGTAAGAAGTGGAGAGCCAAGCCTGTTTCACCGAAGATGTCTGATCTCCCTGCTACCCGCTTGCGATTAAATCAGACGCCATTCTGGTCCACAGGAATTGACTGTTTTGGCCCTTTCACTATAAAGATACAGTAGGTAGGAGACAAGAGAAACGGTGGGGAATTATATTTAAATGCCTTACGACCCGCTGCATTCACCTCGACCTTCTCACTGGTATGGACACTGACTCCTTTCTCATGGCTCTGCGCAGATTTATTGCTTGAAGAGGAAAACCTTTTGAAATACTGAGTGATCAGGTCACCAATTTCAGAGGAGACAGAGAGCTGCAGGAGGCATTCAAAGTGATGGAGCCACGACTGCAGGAGCTCAGTGAACAGAGCATCATTTTCCACTTCAACCCTCCGCATGCTCCACATTTTGGGGGAGCCTGGGAACGGGAGATCCGTTCAGTCAAATCTGCACTTCAAGTTGCTCTCAAAGGTCAAGCGGTGCCAGAGGATTTGTTGCTTACTGTTCTTATTGAAGTAGAGGGCATACTTAATTCCAAGCCACTGGGATACGTTTCCTCGGATATTGCAGATGTTGATCCAATCACGCCAAATATGTTGCTCATGGGGCGGCGCGATGCTTCCCTTCCCCAGGCAGTTTATGGCACCAGAGAAGAACTTGGAAGGCGGAAATGGCGTCACAGCCAAGTCATAGCGGACCAGTTCTGGACTCAGTTCATTCAGCGCTACCTGCCTGGACTGCAGCCTCACCAGAAGTGGAACCAGACTACTCCACCTTTGAAAGTGGGACAGACTGTCATGGTGGTGGACTATCAGCTCCCACGGGCTTCCTGGCCCGTAGGACAGGTAACACACATGTTTCCCAGCCCGGATGGACAGGTGCGAGTAGCTGAAGTCGCCATTGGGAAACATAAATACCAACGGCCTATGTCAAAACTTATCACTTTACCTGAACTGTCAGCTGAATGTCCTTAGTCATATTCACATGGGTTTTTTAATGTTTACTAATGTGCTATACACATTAGGGGGCGGCTGTATAAAACCCCTGTGATTTGTGTATATAGACTGTTCCACGGACACCCTCTAACCACTGCTAAGATGGTACATTCCTCCCATCCTTTGTTTGAGTTTGCGCTGGTTCACCGTGATAGCGCTGGTGGAGCTGGGCTGTTGTACTGAACATGTGTCGTGCGTGTGCGTGAATGATAAGTAAGTGCCTTGTATTTGTTTGTTCTATGGTTGTAACTTATCAAATACTTACCTATGTACATTGGGTGATGCTTTTATAGAGTTTTCCAGCGGTTTGTGTAGCCACGAGACAATGTATATTCATGCTGATTTGACCAAAATGGCGCTACCCTTGTGAACTGAGCTGCCCAAAGTAAAGATGGAGTCTATCCCTGTGCAGCAGCCCATTTGTGTCCACCAGGGGGTGGGGTTTAGTCATTTTCGAATTAGACTTTCTGTTCAACCCTTTCTGTATTTTTTAGACCAGTTAGGTTGACTTTAATTGTTTGCTAATTGTAATTTCTGTTATTTTACAGAACCACACACATACATATACTCATACGAATTCACTTCTGGAGATGTTTTGGATTAAAGGAACCCTAATTATCATTGCTGTAGACCCCCTCTTTCATCATATAAGTCACCTGTGCCTTCTGACCGAGGATAGGAAAATCCTGCTGTAATTTGCCAGTTTATTGAGCACACACATGACCAGTTCAGGACTGCTCATGTAGTTGTAAAGTATCTCTAAAATTAGAAACATCCTGTCATAGAGCTGAAAAACTAGTTTTTGCATTTATTACTTCTCGGCTGGACTAGGCTTGTCCTAAAAACTCCCTGAAAAGCTGTCCATTGATCCAACATGCTGCAGCGAAAGAGAGAGCATTCCCTTCATTGGCTCCCTGTTAGATTCAGAATTTAATTTAAAATCCTTCTCCTCACATACAATGCATTGAATAACCAGGACTGATTTTATCTTCAAGACCTTATAGTACTGCCAGAGATTTCTTTCTGATAAAAGGCAGTATTTCCTCCCCACTGTCGTCAAGTGCTTGCTCATAGAGGGACGTTTAATTGTGGGGGGCTTTCTCTCTCTATTACTTCGGGGTCTCTACCTTAGATTATAAAGCCCTGTAACAGAACTCTCGTGATTTAGTGTTAATACATACATAATTGCTATTGTATACATAATACAATATACACCAAATCACAAGGGGGTGGCTGTAGCTCAGGAGGTAGAGCAGGTACCCTACTGATCGGAAGGTTGGTGGTTCGATCCCTGGCTCCTCCAGGCTGCATGTCAAGTATCCTTGGGCAAGATACTAACCCCAAGTTACTTTCTGATGCATCTGTCAGCGTATGAATGTGTGACTGTAGTTAGAAAGCACTATGTATAAAGAAAGTGCTTGCGAGATTGGGTGAATATGGCATGTTATATACAGTGCTTTGAGTACTCCGGGAGAGTAGAAAAGCGCTATATAAGAATCAGCCCCTTTACCATATACAGTGGGGCAAAAAAGTATTTAGTCAGCCACCGATTGTGCAAGTTCCCCCACTTAAAATGATGACAGAGGTCAGTAATTTGCACCAGAGGTACACTTCAACTGTGAGAGACAGAATGTGAAAAAAAAATCCATGAATTCACATGGTAGGATTTGTAAAGAATTTATTCGTAAATTAGGGTGGAAAATAAGTATTTGGTCACCTCAAACAAGGAAAATCTCTGGCTCTCACAGACCTGTAACGTCTTCTGTAAGAAGCGTTTCTGTCCCCCACTCGTTACCTGTATGAATGGCACCTGTTTGAACTCATCATCTGTATAAAAGACACCTGTCCACAGCCTCAAACAGTCAGACTCCAAACTCCGCCATGGCCAAGACCAAAGAGCTTTCGAAGGACACCAGGAAAAGTATTGTAGACCTGCACCAGACTGGGAAGAGTGAATCTACAATAGGCAAGCAGCTTGGTGTGAAAAAACAACTGTGGGAGCAATCATCAGAAAATGGAAGACATACAAGACCACTGATAATCTCCCTCGATCTGGGGCTCCACGCAAGATCTCATCCCGTGGGGTCAAAATGATCATGAGAACGGTGAGCAAAGATCCCAGAACCACACGGGGGGACCTGGTGAATGACCTGCAGAGAGCTGGGACCAAAGTAACAAAGGTCACCATCAGTAACACACCACAACGGCAGGGAATCAAATCCCGCAGTGCCAGACGTGTTCCGCTGCTGAAGCCAGTGCATGTCCAGGCCCGTCTGAAGTTTGCCAGAGAGCACATGGATGATACAGCAGAGGATTGGGAGAATGTCATGTGGTCAGATGAAACCAAAGTAGAACTTTTTGGTATAAACTCAACTCGTCGTGTTTGGAGGAAGAAGAATACTGAGTTGCATCCCAAGAACACCATACCTACTCTGAAGCATGGAGGTGGAAACATCATGCTATGGGGCTGTTTTTCTGCCAAGGGGACAGGACGACTGATCCGTGTTAAGGACAGAATGAATGGGGCCATGTATCGTGAGATTTTGAGCCAAAACCTCCTTCCATCAGTGAGAACTTTGAAGATGAAACGAGGCTGGGTCTTCCAACATGACAATGATCCAAAACACACCGCCCGGGCAACAAAGGAGTGGCTCCGTAAGAAGCATTTGAAAGTCCTGGAGTGGCCTACCCAGTCTCCAGACCTCAACCCCATAGAAAATCTGTGGCGGGAGTTGAAAGTCCATGTTGCTCGGCGACAGCCCCAAAACATCACTGCTCTCGAGAAGATCTGCATGGAGGAATGGGCCAAAATACCAGCTACTGTGTGTGCAAACCTGGTAAAGACCTATAGTAAACGTTTGACCTCTGTTATTGCCAACAAAGGTTATGTTACAAAGTATTGAGTTGTATTTTTGTTATTGACCAAATACTTATTTTCCACCCTGATTTACGAATAAATTCTTTACAAATCCTACCATGTGGATTCATGGATTTTTTTTTTCACATTCTGTCTCTCACAGTTGAAGTGTACCTCTGGTGCAAATTACTGACCTCTGTCATCATTTTAAGTGGGGGAACTTGCACAATCGGTGGCTGACTAAATACTTTTTTGCCCCACTGTATGTGAATTTAATTAATTCATAACATATCGTTTTAACATATTAAAACAAAATATATGATTCACAGTTTAAATTTCATTTTCTGAAAAATATCCAACAGTGTATCTGTGAAAATGTGAAGCTATTGCCTTAAACACTATCTTCTATTAGGGTAAAAAAAAAAAAACTGTGGATAAAAAAAATCCACACAAAACTGGCATTTCGGGCATTTTGAAAATTTACAGAATTTGGTGCCCAATGTTTAATGTATTTGTTTTTTAAGTCATCCTTTTTACATCGCATTTTTAAAATGACACAACTGTAACCGTAATTTGGACTGTACCATTAATCCCAGAGGAAGAGAAAAGTATTCACAGTGCTTTGCTTCCTCCACAATGTGTTATGTTACAGCCTTATTGTAAAATGTAAATGTAAATTCATTTTTCAACTCAAAATTCTACATACATTATCCAATAACAACAAAGTGGAAAAAGTTTGCTTAAAATTCAGAAGTGTAATTCTTGCATGACACCGAAAACTGAGCTCAGTTGCACCCTGACACACACCTGTCTATATAAGGTCCCTTTGATGACAGTGCAAGAAAGGTCAGAGGAGTTGTCTGTAGATTTTCAAGACAGGACTGTATCAAGTCACAGAACTTGGGGTGGGGGTATAGCACAGTGACCGCCATCATCCATAATAGGAAGATTTTGAAACACCGGGACTGTTAGCTACTTGGCCAGTCTGAGCAAGTTGGGATAGAAGGAGTATCATTTCTGCAGCACTTCACCGATCAAGCCTGTATGGTAGAGCAGCCAGACGGAAATCATTCCTCATGACAGGTCTCTCTTAAACAAAGATTTAACTTTTTGGCCTGAATCCCGTGTGTCATGGAAAGCAGGCACTGCTCACCACCTGGCTAATACCATCCCTACAGTGAAGCATCGTGGTGCCAGCATCAGCAGCAGAACTGGGAGATTAGTCAGGGTTGAGGAAAAAATGACAGCAGCAATCTACAGAGACATCCTTGATGACGGCCTCCTTCAAAGTGCTCTGGCTTTTGAAATGTGGCAAAGGTTTATCTTCAACAGGATAATAACCCTAAGCACACAGCTGCCGGACACTGGCGCCACTGGGCTCTCTGACCACCACCATTTCATATACCTCCAACAGCTTCCTATCTGACACAGTTGGCTAATTTGGCTAATAGTGGCCATAGTGATGTTTTCTGCTTAAATTTATGAATGTTTATTTATAGTGAGCATCAGCATCAGCTTCCTTACAATATAAGCAGTAAATTCATCTGAAAGACATTATGTGCAGTTAGCCTCAAGCCAAGTCCTGACATCTCAATCTTCTCTCAGGATGGGTAACAAGTGTGACCCTTTGACTGATTAAAGGGCTATACCTCAGCTTCGGTTTGCAAAAATCTAATAATCTAACAGATTATACTATACTTAGTTTCTAAGGTGGCTCTGAACACAGTGTAGGATGAGCAGAGATAATTCAACTACATTGAAAAAAACACATTGTCTTAGAGATAATTATGAGGTTTTACAGAATCAAAATAAAGCAGTGATAGTGCATCCAGTAGCAATTTATATCTCTCTACACAAGTGGATTTTTTTTAACATGACATTTTTCATAACAAACACTTTAATTCACTATTATACTGAATTACATATATTGTGTAATGTATTGAAATGATAGGAACAGGATCTTCTAATATTCTCAAAATTCCAAGAATATCACAAAATAAGTTTTGCATTTTTTATGCAAATAAAAAAAACATTTTTATGAGGAAGGTATATGAGCAAAACATATTCTTTTAAGACATTTGTAAAATCATGGAAAATACTAGCCAAAAATGTCCTCCTGATAAAACTGAAAAGAATTAGAAACTGCTTCACAAGGAAGTAACCATTACCCTACTGCAGACTTTTGTCAGTATGAATGGAAAATGGTTATGATCTGAAATTATATGCTTAATGAAAAATACTGCTAAATTACTCTTTCTCGTTTGGCTCTCGGCGAAGGCAGTTGCACTTTTCTCCTCTCCTCCTTCCCCTTATCTTCCCTGCTTAGCCTCTTGTGTCCTTGTCTTGTCTCATGTGTATTACTTTCCCTGGAACACTCTCTCACAGTCTGTTCTCTAAAACCTAAAAGAGAATTATGGATTTGATCAACTGGTCTCTGAATGCTATTGACACCCTTTTCTCAACGAGAAGTCTGGGCTTGGGAGAGCCCGAGTGCCCTGGAGGGACTTTCCCTGCCGGATACACGATGGACGGGTGGCAGAAATGGAGGATCGTGTGCCTGGCGGGACTGTCGATCGAGGACGCTGAAGATATCTACCTATTCGGAACCATGATAACAGGGTTCTTGCTGATCGGAGCTGGCTTGGCCCTGGCTTATCGGAGAATTAAGAAAGCGGAACCAGCTGTTTAAACCTCCCCAAGGCTGCCCGCTGGGATTGAAACGATGGGACGAGGCGCGACTTCTCAGAAAGAGCTCACTGAATGCAGCATGGTTAAGACCTTGGAGAAGCTTACGGCTGCCGTGAATACTCAGAATAACACCTCCGAGCGTATATTGGATTACATCAAGGGGAAGTTCCCTCAGAATAACACCTCTGAGCGAAAGTTGGATTACATCGTGGAGCAGCTCACTGCAGTCGTGAGTTCTCAGAATCGGCTCTCTGAGCACAAGAATGACAAGACCACGGAGTGCAAGTTTGACAACATCATGGAGAAGCTCGCGGCTCTCCAACGGGAGAGTGAGAGACCAGTGTTGGAGTGTTAAAGAACAGCTTTAAAATTCTCATGAGTTATTCGCATAAAAGAAAAATCAACAACATCAACATGATAATGCGGATATCCCCTCGGCGCCAGCTGTGGGCTTAAGGCTGGAGCCGAACAAAAACTCCCTGATAACGACTGTGTTTTGACTGTTCCTTCCCATTATAAGGCCACCTGGGTTGGCTGGTAGACTGTTTACTTAGCCTGGTAGGGCGAAGGACACTGTCTCAGCTGAACTATGGACACGCACACACATACACTTACACTGATGAGCACTCACTCATCCCCCTTCCCCTTCCAATGCCTTCGATGCTTGTTGCCTCCTGGGAACACGAGGCGGGTCTGGGCCCGCGCTGGAGAGACGGTGCAGTGGCAGGATGGCTGCTGTGTTGCCTGGGATTACTCCTCATCCCCTACCCAACCCTGTTGCTGGTCACGTGCTCTGTAATGTTGTACTGTGGACATTTATGTGCTTTCTGTGCAGAGGAGTTTTTTTGTTTCCTGTTCTCATGCTGTCCTCCTATAGCCCAGCATGAGTAGAGGTCTCTTTTTTCCTCTTGCATTTTCCCATTGTAGTGTACATTTCAGTGTTTTTTTTCTGTAATGCAACCGTTCTCTGACTTGTATCCCCATGTGATGTCTGTGTTGTGTGTGTAAGGTCGGGGGGCGGGTTCATTCCACTGCAGGGCAACATGCCACTGCATGTGGCAAATAAAATTTGAACTTGAACTTGAACTTGAAATTTAGCACCAGTGTGGAATTTGACAAACTTTTAGCTAGCCAGCTCTAGAATAGGCTTGGTACATTTGTAGTGGTGTTTTACTACTTTTTACCATTACACGTTAAAAGTGATGGTGTTGATTATTTAATGGAATATGTCATTCCCAACTATTTGTGTGCATGTCCAATTTGGACAAGTGAATAACATACACATCTATCAAAAAACAAACAAACAACAACAAAAATAATACTGAGGTGACACTTACTTTTCACCAAAAAATCTCCTCCAGAAGTCAGCAGCATCAGCTTTGGTAATCCTGAACGTGTCTCCTTGGAATTGTCCTCCAGGGAAGATTGCCTTGATTTCTGCCAGCATATGACTGAAGATCAGAGACAGCTTGGTCAGGTTCCTCCTGCAGAGGCCAGAAAACAGGAAATAGTTCATGTAAAATTATAGCCTCACATGTTTGACAGACACCACATGGAAACTATTTGACCTGTACAAATATACTGTACATGTTCCTGACTTCTGATTTGTTGGTAATAGCTGGTCAAATCAGACATTTCGAACACTCTCTTAGACCAACATATGCTAGAACACAGTTTATAGATAATTTAATGTTGGATTTCCTTTAAAAAAGTTAACTATAATATGAACTACATGAGCACATTAGAAAACAAACTGGCTTAAATAACGACTACAGAAGGATCTCTGTGCTATATCACACAACATATCACATCTATCACACACTAGATAAAACTGAACTTAAAAAAAAAAAACAGACATATTATAACACTTAAGGATGTGTGGGCATAGGATGTGAGAACACATTTTTCTCAGGGTTAGGGTTAGGGTTAGGGATCTCATCATCTGATAATGATAAATGTGACAAATGCAGAGCCAGTGTCAAGTTTTATTTTGCACAGTTATTTATGCAGCCTAAAATCCAATAACATATTGCCACTTATTTTCTGAGTGTACAAAAAGGGTGATAATGTTAGTGCTTTGTAAAAGGAAAGTAAATTTGTTCTTATTCACAAAAACTAACCAGTATAGACAGGTACATTTCCTTCTTTTGAAAGCAAAACCCAGACAATCATAAATGTGACATAGAAAGATTCATCAGTCAAATAAACCACTGACTTGTTGATCCAGAAGACCCTCTATGGCATAGGTGTCAAACTCTGGCCCGCGGGCCAAATTTGGCCCGCAAAGCCATACCAAATTACTATTAGAGCTGGCCTACTGGTATTATACAGCTAATATATATATTGTTTAGTATTAAGCTTTGCTTGTTCCATATTCAGTTTTCCAGCAAAACCTATTTGAGTCCATAAGAAAAGATTCATTCTTATATCTGGAGGAAGATTTTTTTTTTTTAATAAATATTATTGTTAGCCCACGACTCCAGTTTTGAATTTTGGCCCACTGTGTATTTGAGTTTGACACCTCTGCTCTATGGAATGGATTCATGTCATTTGTTTTTGAATTACTGCATATGGACACTATCTACACATTGCAACAAGTTTTTTACACTTCCCAGGATGACTTAGAGCAAAGAAAACCTATGTGTGAGAAGCTGCTTCTTCAACAGAAAGATTGCACACTGTCACTTTGTTGCCTGCTACTATTACTTCCTATTAGACCCTGGTTAAAACCAACAGATGGCATAGCTATACTTTCAACTTTCAAATGGTCATAACCCCAAATGTCAATCAAAGAAAATCCTGTTTATTTGAACAATTATATTTGACGTTATATTCCATCTTTGCTATGAGGAAGGGCAAAAATGAAACTTCGTAACTTCCCAAACACTATCATAAGAGATTTAGCTTTACATGTGATTTTTTTCCCATCAGATGAGTTTTAATGTTGTTGTCTTGTACAATTCGCCATCACACACATATTATTTTATGATCAACAACTGATGACTATAATATGAACTGGTTGACAAAAATTGAAAATGGCAATGTCAAAATTTTATTTCAAACAAATAATCAAAGGACTTAAAAGAGTCACTAAAACAGTAGAACCCTAATTGATGTCTTACCAATAAAATGGGTCAGATGACAAACACATCATCTATTAACTGTAATGTAAACACAACATGCAAATATTAATTGGAATCCCCTTATAGAAATAGATAACCAGGATTTGTGTTGTGATTGCATTACTACTTTAAAGTGGACATAAAACACTACACATATTGGGGCTCTTTTTATCTAATTGCTATCATTTTAATTGATGCCCACTCATGGTAAATGATGGTAAACTGTTGTTATGTTATTCAGCCATGTTCAGAAACACTACAAATCCGTTATGCACAACGTGCATCACTCATACACTGCATCACACTTTTTGGATGTTAATTTGTCCTATTTAACCACAGTTTAGTGTTTTTCTTCATTGTCTGTTTGGAGTATAAAATGTAAGATTAACTTGATATCTGAGTGTCTCTCTAGTTTTTTTTTTTTTTTTTTTTTTGGGGGGGGGGGGGGGTTGCCTTGTTTAGTTGACTAAGAAATCAGTTGCCATGAACAGTTAAACGTCAATCAGAGCTGTAGTCAATTTGATAAATTATACAATAATTTTACAATTATTCATAATATTTTTCAACTTTTTCTTTATTTCTGATTTAATTTTGGAATGTTTGCCCATCTACTGTCTTTCTCCATTTCCTTGGAAATGGAATAAAGTATTTGAGTAATATTAGGTTAAAGTGGGAAAGGTGAGCATCAGTATTCTGTGGTAGCGTTCCACTTCAGTTGGTCTGCATGTGTATGAGCATGTGAGTGTGCTTGTGTGTATGCCTGCACTGAAAAAAAGTAATTTCATGCTTCTTTGGTTACCATTAGGCCTCTAATCAACCAAGGGCCAACCAAAATAACTTCTCATTGGGATGCAAAGGAAAAGACCACACATCCTTGTGGGCGAGGGCTCTGCTCTTAAGTACCCCCAAACAAACAGAAAAAGCAGCATGTATTCTGCGCTATATAATGTATGCATGGATACATGGATACATTTTTTGGATGTAAATTTTCTCCCTGCTTACAGCATCACCCCACTTTAATGCTCAGTGCAAAGTACAAGACAGATATATGGTCAGTCGCTCATGTGTCCTTGCCATGATCTGTGCTATCAGTCTGTAATCTGCCTCATCTGACAAGCTGCCCATGAAAGGCAGCCTAGGGCTAATTTATTCAGCGTGTCTAGGGTAGCATGGCCAGAAACTGCTGGCTAACTTATGTAATTTTTTGATTGTTCTGTTATAAGCAACACATAAATGAAATCATACTAAACAGCTTTTCAACATGTTAAATAAAAAGAACAATTTCAGATTCCCCATAAATAAAATAGAGCAAAGTCACAAATTTGCTTACACAGTTGCTATCACACTGCTGTGCTGACAAGTGCACTCCAGCTGCTCAACTGCTCACTATCTCAATTTCTATTGGCTTCCTGCCATCTCAACAATTTGTCTCCATCACAAACGGCTTCCTCTAACTCACTATGACATTGTAGACTTGCTTTAAATGTCAGGGTCACTATAACAGAAGTCTCTAAATAATAAATGAATTGTTCATTAAAAGTAATATGGTAAGGACCATACAGTTGTGCTGTATTCAATATTCAGTCTTGAGTATTTACTTTCATTCTGGATAAATGTATTACCATTTCTCCAACATCATGTACTGGTATTCAAAAGCTTCATTTGAATCATTTTTAGGCTCTTATGAATGATGATGAAAGCTATTATTATCAATTCATAAATGTAACATTTCCTATCATACTGGGAACAGTATTCTATTAAAAGGGTGATGTAAGAAAGATGTTTCTAGATTTATTAATAAAAAGCATTCTCTTTTCTGCAATTAAGGGTTATCTGTGGTTGATGATAACTATGATTATAAAGTCTGGATGTTAAAGGGTAGAGCGATCAACTGGAAAACGTGGTCTGGCATTGTAGGGCCAATGCTAGGTTTGACAGCACACTTTTGGGGAGAGATTTCCTCGACCATTTCCTTCACACTGTCCCCCAGCTGCATCCGTTCAGTAGAGCCCCCCAGTCAATACCAGTCATTACAGTGTCCCCCGGTCGCATCCGTTTGGTAGTGATCCCCAGTCAGTACCAGTCACTACAGTGTTCCCTGGTTGCATATGTTCGGTAGTGACCCTCAGTCAATACCAGTCTCTACAGTATCCTCCGGTCACATCTGTTCGGTAGTGACCCCCAGTCAATACCAGTCACTATGGTGTCCCCCGGTCGCATCCGTTCGGCAGTGACCCCTAGTCAATACCAGTCACAAGAAAGCATTGCTATGGTTAAAAGCTTTGAAGATGCTGTAGTTTAAAGCTTGTCTGCCACAGCCCCTGTCTCTCATGTACCTCAGTGCTCATAGCTGAGTGTCCCGCAGAAGCTTGGAAAGAAAGCGTCTGGAGTTCTTTAAGTTTCCTCGAAGATGTTTCACCTCAAGGAAACTTAAAGAAGTCCACATGCTTTTCTTTCTAAGCTAAGACTACAATGAGCTGGATGACTGCGAACCTTCACAGACATATAACTCATGAAGTAGAACTGGATGCAGAACAGGAGGTAGAGCTAATTCACAATTTGAAGGTTGGTGGTTCAATCCCTGGTTTCCAAAGTATCCTTGTGCAAGTTGCTCAATTCACTGGAGTGTGAATGTATATGACTGTTAGGCCAGCATTTAGAAAAGTGCCTGTGTCAACGGGTGAATGAAGCACGGTGTATAAAGCACTTTGAGTGCTCCAGTAGAGTAGAAAGGCACCATTTAAAGGCTACATTTCCCATTTACAGCTGGGGGATGTGGACAAAAGAAATAAATGGGCCCTTTGGAACCAAATGACTCAATCCAAGCTTTGATCCAACAGTGGAGGGGCTGTTCTTTTTTCTTCATGTGTGTTTGAAGGGTGGGGGCATAATACTGCAGGTCAAAGCACATTGATATAAACCCTTAGTCAGAAGGCAGTGAGTAAACCTCTCAAAATAGCTTTCCAGTCCTTTGTATGTATGTACTCTCACAAACACACATACATTTATGCTGAGACTTATTCCTACCCAGGTTCTACTTTGTGGAAGCTTACTCAGGCTCAGACCTTCCATGGGAACATGTGACATCATCATTTCAAAGGACTGCTCACTATGACACATCAACAAGCGTAATAAAAATCCTTCTGCAGAAGTACATTCCAGATCAAGCCTATACATGTTAGTTGCAGAAATACAGTACTGTGCAAAAGGTTTTAGGCAGGTGTGAAAAAATTCAGTAAACAAAGAATGCTTTCAGGAATATATGATTGTTGTAATGTTTGTTTATTTTTATCAATTTACAAAATGCAAAGTGAGTGAACAAAAATTTAAATCAAATCAGTTATTTGGCGTTACTGCCTTTAGCCTTCAAATAAGCATTAGTTCTTATAGTACAATTGCACAAAGTCAGGGATTTTGTAGGCCAAACTCTGCTACCAAGTTGAGGTTGTGAAAGACAGTTTCATGTCATGGCAAGATTGAGCACAGCAACAAGGCACAAGGTAGTTATACTCTCCCAGACAAAGATTTCAAAGCAGACTGGGGTTTCAAGATGTGCTGTTCAAGCTCTTTTGAGGAGGCATAAAGAAACGGGCAATGTAAAGGATCATAGACACAAGTGGTCGGTCAAGGAAACTTACTGCAGCAGTGCTTATTACCCTTTGAAATCAGAAGATGTCCAGCAGTGCCATAAGCTCAGAACTGGCAGAAACCAGTGGGACATTCCATCTAATGTCTGGAGAAGTCTGGCCAGAAGTGGTCTTTATGGAAGAGTTGCAGCCAAAAAGCCATGCCTTTGACGTAGAAACAAGGCCAAGTGACTCAAGTATGCACGTAAACATAGGAAATGGGGGTGCAGAAAAATGGCAGTAGGTGCTCTGGACTGATGAGTCAAAATTAGAAATATTTGGCTGTAGCAGAAGGCAGTTTGTTTGTTGAAGGGCTGGAGAGCGGTGCAATAATGAGTGTCTGCAGGCAACAGTGAAGCATGGTGGAGGTTCCTTGAACGTTTGGGATGCATTTCTGCAAATGGAGTTGGAGATTTGGTCAGGATTAATGGTGTTCTCAATGCTGAGAAATACAGGCAGATATTTCTCCATCATGCAATACCATCAGGGAAGTGTATGATTGGCCCCAAATTTATTCTGCAGCAGGACAATGATCCCAAACATACAGTCGAAGCCATTAAGAACTATCTTCAGTGTAAAGAAGAACAAGAAGGCCTGGAAGTGATAGTATGGCCCCCACAGAGCCCTGATTTTAACATCATCGATGGTGTCAGAGATTACATGAAAAGACAAAAGGATGTTAGGAAGCCTACATCCACAGAACACCTGTGGTTAGTTCTCCAAGATTTTTGGAACAACCTGCCAGCCGAGTTCCTTCAAAAACTGTGTGCAACTGTACCTAGAAGAAGGCAAAGGGTGGTCACACCAAATATTGATTTGATTTAGATTTCTCTTTTGTTCATTCACTGCATTTTGTTGATTGATAAAAATAAATGATTAACACTTCCATTTCTGAAAGCATTCTTTGTTTACAGCATTTTTTTTACACCTGCCTAAAACTTTTGCACAGTACAGTAAAAGCATGCCCATTCTCATGAACAAATTAAAAGAAATAACTGATACAGTGAATATCAAATTAAACAAAGAAAAATGGACTATGCTTTTCTTTTCCGTCTATACTTTTATTCTCTCTTTTCTTTACCCTCAACTCTCAACTAGCCACAGAAGATAACTGCCCCATGCTAAGCCTATTTTTGGAGAGGATCACTTCCCTTCCTATTAAATAAATGTTTTTCTTGGCAGTTTGCTGAGTGGTCATATGCTAAAAAAATATAAACAGTCCTTGCTAATGCTCTTTTGAGATTTTAATAATCTTAACACCTTAACTATTCTGGTATAAAATGTCACAGAAATATAGGCTACATAAAAATGTATATGAGAGTACAAAAGTATGTGGTGTAGTATGTGAACTATCAAATGAGGATCACAGAAGAAAAAAAGTTGTTTCAGCATAAGTTGACGCAACCTTCAGCAAGATCAGGAAAAAAAAATCTTTTTTAGCAGAGCTAATTTACTGCAACTTTGTTTTACGGCTCAGTTTTAGCAAATGACATTTTATATAATAAATTTATCATTTTCAGCCATGAATTATGAAACCACTCATGTTTGTCAGTGTCATTTTAGGCTGTTTGATGGGCTCTTTTCTAAAAAGGGTTTACCCTTGCTTAAGAATGACATCATCTGCTTTGGGCATTAACTGCCAATGGGCAGGACAAATAGAGAGAGTCACTAAAGTACTATGGTGTCAAAGATTTGTACTAGAAAGTAAAAAATTGAAAAGGAAGAGGTTAACTTGCTCAATTAAATAAAACAGCCATGAGTCTGTTTCTAATGAGAGGCTCAAATTTAATACAAAAGAGACTGCAGATCATTCTTAAACTTTTAGAAATGCTCTTCTTCACATAACCTTCACAGATGTGTGCTTGAACGTACTTCTCCAGTTTAAAACACAATTACTCAAACAGACATAAGCAAAGACACACAGACACCCTGTCTCTCAGTCTTTTGTAGGATGAAAGAGAGCCTCTTGCCTGTATGTTTAAGAGTCTACTTTCTCATGATATGAATAAAAAGATGTATGAATAAACTCGGACTATATATTTACAACTACATATTTTTTCACACTGTTCTAGCTAGGGTCTATTTAAACATTGTATGCTAGTGAAATTGAGTTGCTTATGTTAAAAGAGTCACTGCTAGACAGCAAAAAAGGATGCATGTATTTTTGAAACTGTTTGCCATTCTTTCAATGTGTCAGCAGAACATCCACTTGAGAACATTGAGAAGAGTTGATGAATAATGCCCCTATCATTTTCCAGTTTCACATCTTTAACATCTATGTATAGTATTTGTGAAAATATTTTGAAAAATATTTGCTGATATGTAAATATCAGGATGTACTTTCTCCCTAATAATCACTGGTATAGGTTCCAAAATTCAACTATGGGAAAAACTGCTGGAACACTTCTCACTTAGTCTGGTTTAACAGGCATCCTGCAACATATGCATATAATGTAAAAGCTCAACCTCATGTTGTAACTGCAAAAGCTATTTGATATAACCGGAAATCAATTTGATTAACACAGAAATCAAACCCTGCAACTGGTTCAACTGTTCTTTTAGACTTCATTGAAGCAGAAGGAATCATCACGAACCCACACACACCGCATGACTCTTAGCTTTATGCAAATGAAAACAGCTATCTTAAAAGTCTAGAAATACTGACTCATACAACATCATGTAACTACCAAGAATGTACTAAATAGCTAAATAATTTGTCAGGTGATTCAGATATGACATTTATAAATTTTCACACGTGAAATATATGTTTCTATGGTTTCTTCTTTACCATATTGCAACAGCAACATATAGTGTTTATAGTAAACACTGTGTTTTACTGCAATAAATTAAGCCTATACAATCAGAGGCAATAAGAGAATAAAAGTAAGAAAAAAAGAGAGAAAGAGTTTCACACATACAGATCAAAAATGGTGCTGGATGCTTCTTCAGCTGAGATAAAAAGGAAATATATGAAGCGGATGTAATGTGTGTGGGGATTTTCCCTCTGAAGCTCTGCACATAGCTATCAGAAAGGGCTCCTGAGAATTACTGGAGCCTTACACATTTAAATTACCTATTGCAAAAACAGTTTTTAAATGACATAAATCATTTAGTTTTTATACCTGTTGACTCATAGCAAGAAGTTTCTGGAATTGAATACAGCATCTGGCTGGGCCTTCTGTATATGTTACATGACAGGCTTGCATTTGAAAAAGATCAGAATTTCATATCAAATCTTTGCAATGCGCAAGATGTGTAGTGGCATTTATCCTTAGATAGTTTGGGAAGAAAGCCAGTCAGAAGGGCTGTCTGGACATCAGTAAAAAAGAATAAAGTAAAAAAAATCAGTAAAAAATAATTTAATATATGTGTGTTTTATTAAGCTCCAATATGGACTGCAGAGTACAGTGAAGCAGTGCACCTTGAAAACAGATGAAATTGCAGCAGAGACTCTCTGCATAGTTACTTTTTGGATTATATGACTACTTTGCAACTCGAACCATGGAAAGAATGTGAAGTGTTCTTCCTGTAACTCTGCAATGGGTAAAGTTTTCACAGAGAATCATCTTCATTCTGCTATCACAGTATTTCAGCTGGCTAACCAGCCATGTACAGTTACAAATATCTGTCATCACGATGTGGCTGAGATAAAAAAAAAAAAACAACTTAAAGTTGTCAAGATCATTCCAACATATTTTTCAGATGAATCAACCTGCAACTTAATATTGAGCGTTAAGACAAAGAGCAGGAGTTGGTGTGTTGAAGTACTTATGGAAACTTTTGACTTTCACAGTTGTAATTGCAAGTGTGACACATATGAGTTGGTTGTAAGAGGCTGGAAAACTGAGCTATTAAGATTTTAAGAAAATGTTATTTAAATAACATTTAAAGGTGAATGGTAAGACATGTAAGTAAGTAAGTCATGTTGTCTCTGTGACTATGGTTATCATGAGTAAAACAAAAAGAGAGCACCGTCTCGTACAGTATTCAAAAAGGAAACTGACATCTGAGGGCATCAAGGAGCATCTACTGTGCATATCTAGCCCAAATGTACACAAATATATATAGCTTTGGAATGAAGTGGCCAGAACAGAGTGTACCTCCAAAAAGCTTGTAATTTTTAAATCTGAAACAAAACTGTTAATTATTATTGTTCCTATTCTGTCTGAGAGACATCATATGATAGCTACTTCTCTTAAAGCAGTCTTCCAGAGAAAACCAAGAAAATCTGTGTTAACATAAAACACAAAAGCCAGGAAATATCCCGTCGTCATACCTGTCCTGTGACTGCTCCTCGTACATCCTCTCTCTTCCCTCTTTGAAGAGCCGGATAGCTCGTTTGGATTTCTTCATAAGGCTATCAATGTAGATTTTAAAGTAATCATTCTCACTAAGCTGTATGATCATCTGGTTCTCTTCATATTTGCCTAGTATGACCCGCAGGTGTTGGTAGGCATCAGGTAAAATATCCAGGATATATGGTGGACTGTTTTTCAGTTGGAGTCTGGGATTTTGGCAGAGCCGCACCTGTTGCAAAGGAATTAATCAATAAATGAAAAATCAATGTTTTCTCAATGCACATCAAATTTTCTCCTGCCACTCTACCTGAGCAGCTGTGGCAGCATGAGAGGAACAACAGGAACAATATTATGCATATACTAGTTTCATTATGTAACTCAGGTATGTATATGACGGATTTTGATAAGGACTTTTGTAAATAAATGTAGTTCTAAAGGTTCTATTGAGATGAAATTCTCACCATATGTCGGTAAACCCATCCAACCCACATATGCAAAGAAATCAAACCACAGATGTCTCTTAATTAAGTTGTGTGTAATGATGATAAACAACACAGGGAAAAAGTATTGAACACATGAAGAAAGGGAGGTGCAAAAATACATGGAAAGCCTGACACCAGCTAAACTCTATCAGTAATTAGAAAGCCATCCTGCCAATTAATGCAAATTGATATCAAGTGCTTCAGCTGTTTTCTGGACAAAATTTCTAGGTGTAGCTAAGTAAGGGAAGGTTTCCACTTAAGTGGTCTCCACTCATCTCTGCTTTTTGCAGAGGATGTGGTTCATTTGGTTTCATCATTTTGTGGCTTGTTTACAAGTGAGGGGAGAGGAGAATGGAAAAGCAATAGGTGGATTGGTACTGTGGCAGCAGTGTTGCCGTCATGGTCAAAAGGGAGCTGAGCGTGAAAATTGAGCTCTTGATTTAGTGGTCGATCTACATCCCTACCTTCACCAATGGTCACGAGCTCTGGGGGGTGACTGAAAAAACAAGATTGCGGACACAACCAGCAGAAATGAACTTTCTCTGAAGGGTGGCTGGACTCTCCCTTAGTGATAGGGTGAGGAAATAGACAATCCGGGAGAAGCTGAGAATAGAGCATCTAGGCCCTGTAGCAGACCCAGGACACGCTGGAGAGATTATATCTCTCAACTGCCTTAATGTTCCCCCCAGACAAGCTAGAGGAGTTGGTTCTAGGGAGAGGGATCTCTGGGCTTCTCTGCTTAGGCTGCTGACCACATGGATAAGTGGAAGAAATTGGACAGATGGATAGATAGACTGATGGTTCAGTCCCAACTGATGCCCTATTAAAAGCTGTCTCATTACCAAGGTTTCACACAAGAAATATCTTGTGATGGGTAAACCACTGAGTGCTCTCAAGACCTATGGAACTTTATTGTTGCAAGAAACACAATGATGGCATTGTTTACAGAAGAATTTCTAAACTATTGAAGATTCCAGTGAGCACTGTTTGGGCTATAATTCAGAGGAGTGAAAACAACTATCAGAAGAGTTGTCCAAGAGCCAAGGACCATTTGTGAAGAGGTACAGAAAGGCTTGGAATCAGCAGGTACAAGTGTTTTAAAGAAGATATTAAGTAATAATCTCAAATGCCATGGCCTGTATGGATGCTCATGATCCAAGACTCCATTGCTGAAGAAAAAGCATGTTGAAGTGCGTTTAAAGTTTGCTGAACAACATTTAGACAAGTCTGTGAGGATACAGTCTGGTCAGATGGGAACAAAATTGAACTTCTTTGATAACATAATATATACCATGTTTGGATGTCAAAAGGCACTGCATATCACTTTAGAAGCACTGATGGCCAAGGTCATTTCTCAAGACTTACAACTTTATCCATGAGTTTCCAAGTTTTTTCTACAGTCCTCCGGTCAGCAACTGCTTGTTTGGGTGGCCCCACTGCATCCTGGATGGCATCAATGATGCCTAAAATTCGCCCCTTACTTCTATTTGGTCCACGTCCACCAGGATATCGACTACTGAGAGCAGTTGCCATTTCCTACAATCACACAGAATTTGTACTATCAAAACATTAAATGGCATGAAAACATTTGAAAAAAAAAAGTAAATTTCTAATAGAAAAAAAAATCAGCGAAAACAGTTACAGTTGTTATTTTTTCATTAATATGTTTTCAGACAGAGAGAATGATGAGAGAATATGCACAGCCTATATAAGATGTTTATTATACCGAGCTTCTTCTTAGTCCCCCCCCCCCCCCACACACACACACACACACACACTTCTCCTTGGTCCTGGACTTGTCAGTTAAACCCCTGCAATATAGGTTTTAGTGTCTTTCCTGATGAGTGCATGTCACCTGATTTGCATGTTAATTTTACACATCCAGAACTTTAACTGCAAAATTAAGCTGCACAAAATAAGCTGCTTATTATATTCCGTCCTCTTCCTTTGTGGTTTGATTAAGGATCAAGTTTTTACTTTGTGTGCAGTGATCTTGTCGTATGTTAACTTATTCGTTTTTCTGGTTTTCATGAACTACCTGTTATGAACGTAAGTTACCATATAACCACTGTTTCCGGGAGGCAGATTTTTCGTTTTAAGCGACTGTGACTGAGGTCACACAAGATTCTTACACTTATATAGACGGATGTTGGAGGGGAACAAAGTCCTAACTTACCAAATCACAGGGGAATGTCTGCTGGGATCCCTACTGAATTCGGTCCACATCCAACACAAAAACAAGAACTATCCCAGAGTCCAAAGCTGGAAAAAAATGGGCATGAAAAGTATCCAGCCTATATAGTTCTGTTATTTCACTATAAATCCTCAAAATTTATAATTGTCAAATAAGAGCAACTCCCTAGGAGTAGCCGGAGGAGCTGTATAAACCCGAGGCACAATACGTTTTGTACAACAAAATAGGTGTGAAGTTAAATGCTCTAAACATTATACTTCCAGTGGAACATTTCAAAATAAAGTGACGATTGATGAAATCATTTACATCTAGATTTTCAGCTCCGTGGTCAGCTTGTATTCGATTTTCTTTTAAATTAAAATCAACACCCAACAATCATGCTCTTTTAATAGACCAGTTGGACAAAAATGACGGCCAACAACAAGATGAATTTAAGGTGATTATGTCATCACTGTCTGTTGTAATCAAAGATAGGACTGTTAGAGATTATGTAAAAATAATTTTGTCGACTTCTTTCCTTTTATTTTGGTCAATATAAGAATTAGACACTGTAGCCCATATTATTAACACTCAAAATAATAGATCACAGGACTATATCTCTTGATTAATTTATGATTATCGTTTCAAGTGGCAATGGTTAATCAGGATGTAGTCTTATGAAAAACTAAAGTAGTGCATAGCATAGCACTCGACCTCCCAGGCCCATCTCAGAGCTATGAAGACTCTATTCCTTTATAAATATTGCAAAATTGAATTTGACATATCTTACATTCAACACAAGATGTGTAAATTTCCCAGCACAAATGTGTTTTGTTTAACTTTTGCCTTTATTTTTTAAATTGTCTTTTTGTGTCTGTTGCTGGCTACATTGATCTTGTCTTTTTTGCGTCACACAAACGCAACTCATAGCGTAAAGTCTGTGCTTTTATTTTAGAGGTACAGTAGTCTAAGTTCCTGCATCGTTTTAGCCTTGTTCTGGAATCTTGCTACAACCACAACGTGACATGAGGGCCGCTCCCACTCCTTTCAGTCGGAACGAGCAGTGTTATACCGGAAGTGACAAGAGTGCTTGGGTGTGACAAATGTGCGCCCTCAAATAAACGTGTTATTGAAGTTGTGTAGTAGTGATTACAGCATTTACATATAACTCCGCTGTGATTTGTTAGATCTTAATGGCTGATGTTCTTCCTGATACAACCACTGAGAACGTTGTCTTTATTCTGATGATCGAACCACGGATCTTCCCAGCAAACAAGGAAACCATCTGCTGCCCCCCAGCCCCCCAACCCCCCACACACTCAGTTCCCCAACCGTTGCGTCGTATAAGGAAGTTCTCTGGAAGTTAGAGAATCGGTTGCTGGTGGTAAAAATGACAGGTCGGTAATCGTTTTGCGAGCATTAATCGGATCTTCAAATTTACCGTTAAGGCGGCGGACCTCACCGTTCGGATTAACGCTGTCCTCGGTGTCCTACGAGGATAGCGCTGCTATTCTTTCACCGCCACCGTCCTCGGGAGAGTTCCAGCTGGCGCTGCTTCCGGGAAGTTGTGTTAACCGGTGTTAACAACGTAAAAAGACCATTGCACGCTAATAAATTTTACCAATGTTTAATTAACAGTGTCATATATTGGCAGCAACTGGCAGGTCTGCCCGGGAGAAGCAAATCGCACCAACTCTAACTGCTATCTCTTTTCCCTTATTCATTGCCTATGGCAGTGCTTTTAATTATTAATACTACAAATAGCATCTGTCAGCAAGCATAACACAGGGAAAATCTTATGCAAAAATAAAATGTAATAAATGTGAGATTGATGATTACAACATAAATTTTATATAGTCTTGATTTTGACAAGTGCAATCTGTATACTGTCTTAAACTGGTAAGGGTAAGTCTTGCACATGAGGATGAGGTATGGATTCTGTCAACTACTTTTGGATCAGATCAGAGAGACTTTATTTATCCCCAAGGGGCAATTAAGAGACAACAGAGCATCATGACCTTAAAGATAAGGACAGGGCATAAACAAACAATAAAAATGAGATAAAAAAAATACTTAGAATATACAGTATATACACAGTTTTAAAATTAGAGAGACAAAATAAGTGAATAAATAACTATAAGTGACTAAGAGTGAATAAAGTGTCAGCAGTATAAAAAAGAGTAAAGAGAAGTTTATGTTTATGGGTGTGAGAAATGGTCCTATCGGCTGGAGTTAAAAAGCGGAGTGGCAGTGTCCCAGTAATCTTCCCCAAACTTAGGACACAGTTCCTATTCCCAACTGGAAGTGATATTTTTGGTTGAGTAATTGCCCAATGCAATAATGAAAGTATATATTCTTAATATGAGAGTCTTACTGTGAGGTTTCAATTAAAATAAGTCCTTCCATGAATGCTTGGAGGGCTGATTTGGAAACTGGGAAAATAGAGGCTGCACAGTATCTTATTTGAGAATAGCGGAATAAATGAAATGAGGGCAAATCGTACAAATAAGACATATCACTAAAAGTGTTGTCTTTGAAAAAATGATTTAAAAAACATTTTATACCATTTCTTGCACATATATGGAGGGAAGATTCCAAAGGAGATGGGGGAGAGATGATTGTTACACATTGGGGCCAGAGCAAAGGCAGAGACAGAATTAAGGTGTGGCCGGATTTGATACCATATTTTTAGACAGGGAATTGCAACAGGGTTATCTGTATATTGTCACAGGGAAACAGGAAGGGATGAAAATAATAATGGTGAAAGTGAGGTAGAGAGACATGATTGAGCCTCAAGGTAACACCAAGTAGCATGAGGATCCTGTTACCTTGGATCCTACCCTGTTAAAGTGAGGCTGAAATGAACTAGTAACATGAACAGTGTCATGGTGGACTGAACGGACTGAAGTGCAGACTCGAGGAAAAAGTGCAAAAGGTTTATTACAGCAATAATAAAAAGTGATCCAAATGTAATATTGTATTTAACATGTGTTAAGTGAATCTGAAATTATTCAAGAGCTAAATTTTAAAGGATAAAATACATTTTCAAAGCAAATGAATTCATTTTCAAACTATAACATTCAATTTCGGTTTAGTGATGATCATTTTCAAACCAATAAATTGAATTTCAAATTAGGCTAATTCATATTCAGTTTTTAAAAGCATTTATTCAAGTTACAAGTCACATTCAATCTGAGCAATTTAAATTTGAATTTAACTTATTCAAATTCAGTTTCTGATGTCACAGATTTCTGCCCATATCCACCTCACTTCCAGTCAGTGAAGGAAAACCTCTGGAGATGAAAGGCTTGAACACATCTATCTCTACTGCTGGCACCTTGTAAGACAATGGCTTACAAGGTGCCAGCACTAACACTGTACTGGCCCTACAGCAGACAAGTTTCTTATGTTTTGGGGCATTAAGTGGAGAATGTCCATGACCTGCGAGCCATACCTTCAGCCCCACCTGATACCTGGGGGCGGGTGTCCTGCGGCAGTTAGCATACTGGTGCTGGCGTTTGACTGAACTGAGAAGCCTTTCCAAGGCCTGTGCCCAGATGTGTTGGCATAGTTGGAAGTGGTACTGAAATTAGGGAACCGCCAGATCTATATCTGCCTCTGGGAAAAGCGGTGGTTGATATCCTAGGGGTGCTTCGAAAGGCGAGGGACCAGTAGCAGAGGCAGTGAGAGAATTGTGAGCAAGCTCTACCTATTTGAGATATGATGACCAGGTTTCCGGGTTGTGAGAGGTGATACAACGGACACCGGATTCCAGTTCCTAATTCAGTCATTCAGTTAGGCTGTTGTTTTGGGGTTGATAACCAGAACTGAGACTGACCGGGTCCTGAGTGCCGAGCTCAAGGACTTCCAGACTTGCAAAATGAACTGGGGACCACAATCTGAAATTATTTCAAAAGGGTAATTTGTCCAGAGCAATGACATGAGCTCATTTGGAAAACCTGTCAACTATGGTGAGTATTACAGTTCTGCCTGAGGAAGGCCATTAACAAAATCCAGTGCAATCTGCGACCAGGGTCTGTGTTAGAGCAATCCGGTGGGGTGTCGATTATGGTGTTTATACAGGCACAGTTTGGCAGGCAGCTGCATAGCTCCTCAGATCCTTTTTTAGGGACTCCCACCAAAAGTGATGCGTGAATAATGAAATGGTTTTACTCACGCCAGGGTGGCAGGAGAATCTGGCGGTGTGGATCCAGTTGAGTATGGTGGCGAGGGTGGATGTGGGAAAGTACCATAGGTATTTGCTGCAGTAAATACTGTGGAACTGTGGATGGGCTCAAATGTGAATTAATAAACAGCAGAGGATACTTATTTTTGACAGTGATTTCATTCAGCCTCCGGAAATTTATACAGGGACAGAGTGTGCCGCCTTTTTTTGAGCCAAAAGGTAAAATAAAATGTGAGTCTCCCAGGAGTTGCTTGACATGACCAGACAGACACGTTCGGTTGGATGGGTTATTATGGATGCATTATTACGCCAAACACTTGATTGTTCAGAGCGGTAACCGGGACAGGTGGGTTTAAAGGGATGAGTGATAGATGCAGTTGGTTCGCTAATTCCGTGTCTATGATGTTCTGTTCACCCTCTGAATCTAGAAGGGCCTGTAGTGACCGAGTAACCTGGTTTAGGCTAAGTTTTACTGATAGCAATAACCAGGGTTTAGAAGAGGTCATGGATCTGCTATCCGTATCCCCAGATCCTTTTGACCCAAATCCTTGAAAGAGGAGTCCCATGAGGCTAATTGATCCCTTATCTGATCATTCAGAGCTTGGAGGAAAACTCTCTAACAGTTTCTTAGCTGTGCTGCCCTCAGAGATGAGGTGAGAAAAGGTCTTTCTCAATTCCCCATGGAACTCATCATACAGGCAGGAAGAAATTGGGTTGAAGGAAAAATATGACTATAACCCATTAACTGACATATATTCACCTCACCGTGGCTCAGGGGGTTGGGAAGCGTATCTGTAACCGGAAGGTCGCCGGTTCGATCCCCGGGCTCTCTGTCCTGGTCGTTGTGTCCTTGGGCAAGACACTTTACCCTACCGCCTACTGGTATTGGCCAGATGGTGTGATATGGCAGCCTCGCTTCTGTCAGTCTGCCCCAGGGCAGCTGTGGCTACAACCGTAGCTTTCCTCCACCAGTGAGTGAATGAATAGTGGCATTGTAAAGTGCTTTGGGTACCTATAAAAGCGCTATATAAAATCCAATCCATTATTATTGATCATATTTAAGGTTGTAGGACTTCTTTGAGCTGTCTTGTAAGAATGGGGTCTAATAGACATATTGATAATTTGAAGATAATTATCAAAAGTTAATTCAGAAAGCTCAGATGGTTATGAATATTTTTGCCTATTGTCTATCTTCTTCAATCACTAATAGTAAGATGTTACAAGCTTTTAAAAAAAAAAAAAAAAAAAAAAAAAAATATATATATATATATATATATATATATATATAAAGCAACAGACTTTTTTACTGGTTAAATAAAGACCTTTTAAATTAGTGAGACACAATTTCGTCTCCAGCTCACAGGTTATCTGTGGTTTGTGAGTTATACCAGGCAGAAGGGCACCTCTGATTTCAGGCTTTAGCCAAAGAATTCAGAGCCATACACAGTGAAGATATAACACTAACAAGATAATCAATCTCTGTTGGAGTAGAATTGATGTAGTGTCAGAAGGGGCCGAAATGCCAGTACGTGGGGTGGACCCAAAAGCAGACTCAAGGGACAGACAAGTTTGTGAGAAAACAAAGCTTTATTTAACTTGGGGTTTGTGATGCTGAATATTTAGCTGAAGCAAGAGCCTCTGGCATGGATTCAACTGAAAGCAGAGAGAGAGGACAGTTAATACTGAGCGGAGAATGGTTGACAGAAGGTGAGTCATGGCAAAGGTGGAGGATCAATGG
This sequence comes from Aulonocara stuartgranti, assembly GCF_965226115.1. NCBI lineage: Eukaryota > Metazoa > Chordata > Actinopteri > Cichliformes > Cichlidae > Aulonocara > Aulonocara stuartgranti. The sequence continues at coordinate 28,563,811 of NC_138946.1, forward strand.
AGGAAATATATCTTTAAACTTAGTTACAACACTTTCAGAAAGACGTCTATATAAGTGACGGTTGGAGTCGAAAGGGACCATCATTCTGAAGGAGGAGTCCCGTTGTGCTTGGTTAGCCTGTATGACTTCAGAGGCAGCTGATGGCAGTCCCAAAGGAATGAAACTCTGACTCAAAGACTCAGTGGGATTTTTGCAAACCATCAGACGACTTAGCTCTACTGACACTGTAGAAAGCGGAAGTGGGACACTGCGGACACTTTGAGAAATGTTGCATGAAGGTTGAGGTTTTGAATTGTCTGAGTAGGGTATACAAGGGTAAAAGTCACAAATCACAATCATAAATATCACACAAAATAAACAATAATTACAGTCTGATCATAAAAGACAACAATTTTAAACAACTGCCCTTCTGGCTAATCATCTGAACAGTTTTGTCTGCATTGGCCTCTGCCCCTAGACTTAGTAGGCTGGGCCATCTGGACTGTTTTCTGTTTTTTTTGTTTTGTTTTGTTTTTTTTTATTTTACGTTGGCTGTTTTTCTGGGACATCTCAAGTCAAGTTGGCTTTATTGTCACTTCAACCATATACAGTTTAACAGTACACAGTGAGGCGAAACAACGTTCCTCCAACATAATTTAACAGAAAAACTCTAAACTAGCTAACTAAGAGGCCTAGTTAGCTGGCTAGCAGAGACAAGACAGACTGACCTAACATAAATTACAACATAAATTAACAAAAAACTATCTAACTATCTAAGGATGACTTTTTTTTGTTATCAGACCAATTCAAATTCATCTGATTCAAGATTCAAGATTCAAGACTATTTATTTGTCATGTGCATAGTTTTACAACTATAACACACAGTGATTGATGTCCTGATTTAACACACGGATGGCCTGAGGATAGAAGCTCCTCTTGAGCCTCTCCGTTTTTGCTCAGATGGTGTGGAAACTTCTGCCTGATTGCAAAGGTTGGAACAGTTTATTGCTGGGATGAGACGGGTCCTTCAATATCTGGGCTGCTCTGGACCAGCTCTCCTGGTGTAAATGTCCTGTAGGGAGGAGAGAGCAGCCATGCAGAAGTGTTCTGCTGTACGGATCACTCTCTGAAGAGCTTTTTGCTCCTTAACATAGCTGTTCCCATACCAGGATGCAATGTCCTGTGTGAGGATGCTCTCCACAGCGCTTGTATAGAAAGGAGGAGATGTGGACACCAAGATACTTGAAGCATGGCACCCTCTCCACTGGAGCTCCGTTGATGACAATGGGCTTGTAGTCTCTGTCCTTACTCCTTCTGAAGTCCAACACCAGTTCCTTGGTCTTGCCAACATTCAGCTGGAGGTGGTTATCCTGGCACCACGATGCCAGATTCTTCACTTCAGCCATGTCGGCCGCTTCATCGTTGTTGGAGATGGCACCCAACACCACTGTGTCGTCAGCAAACTTCACAATGGTATTGTAGCCATGGGTAGCCACACAGTCTGAAGTATAGAGGGAGTAGAGTAGAGGCGAGAGTGGTGCTTTATGGTGATGCTGACGGAAACGCACCTACCCACCCTCACCACCTGAGTTCTGCCAGTGAGGAAGTCCAACACCCATACACACAGACAGCTGTTGAGTCCCTCAGCTTTGTGAACAGTCTACTGGGCACTATTGTGTTGAACGCTGAACTGGTGGTGTGCAGAACATGGGCGATGATGTACTCAGTGGATCTGTGGTGTTTGGGATGGAGGATGAGATGATGTTCTTCAGTAGCCCCTCAAACACCTTCATTACCACTGAAGTCAGTGCAACTGGCGGTAGTCGTTCAGGCATGAGGGCTTGTTGTTCTTGGGCACAGGGAGGATGGTGGATGTCTAGAAGTATGTGGGGACCACAGACTTTGCCAAGGACTCGTTGAAGATGGAAGTGAACACACCTGCTAGTTTGTCAGTACAGCAACGCAGCAGACGGCCGGTGATGCCGTCTGGCCCCACCACTTTCCTTGTGCTCACTGTTGGGTCTCTCTAGCACAGGCCCACCGCTGGAACGAGACAATTTAACTACACAGCAAAAGCACTGAACACCAAGTAGGCAAAGTTCTTCGTGTTACTCATGCATGAGGGAGACCTGCCTGGAGCCAAGTGTTGTTCCACCCACTTGACCTCCGTCAGACTCTCAGCCAGGTTCCCCATAGCACTCCTTTTATTGAGCTCACATGAATATACATAGGCTCATTAACATATGACGTCTACATACACACAAAGAGTACCTAGCCTGTGCGTTGTGTAAGTATGTGTGTGTGCGTGTGTGTGTGTGGGGTCAAGATGTGACCCTGTGAAGACTCCCCAAAGCTAGTGCCAGGAGTCTAGCGGTCCATCTAAACAAAAGGCACTTAGCCTAAAACTGACATAGCTACGTTTATCCTACCATAAAACAATAAGACAAGGTACAACCTCTTCCCATGCTCCCAGGATGTAGGTGTGAATGCCAGAACACGCTGGAATGCACACCAAGCCTTTGCAGACTATTAAGGATCACACATCCTATCACTACACAATCGATTATACACCTCTAAGCATATATGGTTAAATATTTCTAAGCATAAATGACAATAAACAATACAAATCTAACACTCACTCTCCTCAGTGCCACTCGGACGTCATGCTTCGCGATGCTGATCACCGGTCCCTCACTGATGACGTCACCGTCCTCAGTTGTCAGGCAGTAGTTAGCATTAGCTGCCTGGCTAACCTCGAAATGGGCGTAGAACGTGTTCAGCTCATTGGTGAATGCAGAAACGTTGATTGGCGCTGTGTCCCTGGCTTTATAATAGGGCTGGGTATCGTCACTGATTTCTAGAATCGATTTGATTCCGATTCACAAGGTCCTGAATCAATTTGATCCACGATTTGATTCGATTCGATTCAATTCAATTCAATTTGAATCTGGGAAATTTTACCTCAGTCAGAAATATTAAAATTCTGATCAGTATATTAACATATTTTTGTATCTATAAAAAGGAAGCTGACACTTTCCAGACTTTATCAAAGGTGTAAGCATCACAGCAGATGCCTTTGTGTCAAAGTAGCTGAAGATAAAACACAGAAAAACATGAAGGTGATTTTCCTGGCCTGGGATTTTATAAAAATATTCTGCAGTACATCAAAAACGAAAGAAAACCATTAATCAACATGTGAACATTACCTCTGAAGTTACAGCGGTTTTATTAGAGACATGGCTAAGCGTTTTGCATTTTGTATAATTTTAAAAAGTTTAAATTTGTTCAGAAGTCTATTGAACGGCAGAAACTAGGTTTTCTTTTCGGAAGTAAGTAAAAGGAAAAAAAACATCGGCTGACAGCGCTGTAAGAACGGTAGTCTTGTGCGTAACAAGCAAGCGAATAATACAGAAAACAGATTTCGGGGATAGACGGGAAACTGTTCTTGAAGTACACTGAGAAAGAGAGAGAGCTGTGCATGAAGTGTGTGGTGGAAGCAAAACAACAAAAGTAAGAGGGAGTCCATGACGATGACAATGTTTATGTGACGCTTAGTTTGGATCTTCTTTTGCTGCTGGTTCGGTCAATATTGTTTGGAGAGAGATAAAACTAACAGCTTTAGAATCAGCGCAAAAAGGGCGTAAACACAAAGCGCAGGCCCGCTGAAACATCAGAATCAGTGAGCTGTCGGCTTTCAGCCCCGACCGTGTCCGTGCCGTGAGAAAGGCGACATCTCACTGATTCTGATCTGCGGGTCCACGCTTTGTGTTTACGTCTTTGTGCAGAAGTCTGTACCTGCTCTCATTTACTGTTTTAAATGTCTGGTGGTTGTCAAAATTTTGTGACATTTCACCTGAGATTCTGGAATTTTGGGCAAAATACATTTATATTAAAAAAATCGATTCAGGATTTTAATGAATCGATATCACGCTATCCAAGCCAGAATTGATTTTAATCGATGAATCGATTATTAAAATCCACCCCTACTTTATAGTCCGTGATTGTGCGTAGTCCGTGCCACATGCTCCGCGTGTCGCCCTGGTGGAAGCGAGACTCCACGCGCTCCTGATACCAGCGTTTGGCATCCCTCACCACGTGCCGCACGCCGTATGAAGCAGTTTTGTAGGCGCTCATATTGCCAGACGCGAGACCTGCGTTGTAGGTGGCGGTCCTGGCGTTCACTGCAGTGCGGATCGATCTGTCTGTTTCTGGTTCGGGAATGTCACGGCTCTTGCAGTGCGGATGATCTCCTCCATTAGCATGCTAATGAAGCTTACTGCTACTTCCATAAACCCATTGATGTCAAGTGCACATGCCCTGAACATGTCCCAGTCTACGTCATTGAGCGCGTCCTGTAGTGTTTGGCAGACCAGCGTTTCAGCTCCCTTGTGGTTACTTCATCTCTCTGGTATGTGTTGTTTACACTGAGGAATTAGGAAGATGGCATTATGGTCAGACTTCCCAAAAGCTGGGTGTGAAATAGCTTTGTAGCCCTGCTTGTATGGCGTGTGGCAATGGTCCAAGATTCTGTCTCCCCTTGTCGGACATGTGACATGTTGGTAAAAGTTCGGCATGACTTGTCAGAAAGTCTCCTGCCACAATGAGGGGTGAACACAGATCCTTGTTTTGAAATGCACTCAGCACATAATGTAGTTTAGACAAAGCCATACCTGTGTCTGCTTGGGGTGGGTTGTAGACCAACTCACGGGACAGGTAAAAAGGGCGACACTTAATGCTCAGGTATTCCAGATGTGGAGAGCAGCCGCTGGAGAGCGTAGATATGCTCCTGGTGTCACACCACTTTCTCTTTACCATAAGACACAATCCTCCACCTTTGGTTTTGTTTGACTCTGCCGTTCTGTTCAGATCAATCAGATGCAGTTACAGCACGGTCCAGCATGGCGGGGGTCAGCCATGTCTCAGTGAAGCACAGAATGTTGCAGTCCCTCATGTCTCTTTGAAAGGTGACTCTTGCCCTCAGATTATCTAGTTTGTTCTCCAATGATTGAACATTACTAGCAGGATATTGGTCAGAGGTGCACAGTCGCCTGCTGGCTCAGTCTGTTCCGAACGCCAGCGCGTTTCCTCCCGGCGCTTCTTTGTTCTTCGCCTCGGGTGAGCGTCCTGTCCACGCCACGTAGTATCTCAGTCAGCCAGGACCAGTCGGGTTTAAAACTGCTCAAGATTACATGTGCAAATTGTTATCGATGTTGAGAAGTGATCTGCTGTCGTAAACTATAAATCTAGAAGATTTTGCAATGTATAACAAAGCAATAAATAAGTTAACAACTAAAAAGGTGCATAGTCTGTGCACAGTTGTCCGGAAGGCATTTGGATGTGGCTGTGCCATCTGAGAAGCCATCTCTTAAGGGGGATAAATAAAGCTGCAGTTTACATTTTGTTTCCAAAATTCTGCAGTGCTAAGTCCTGTTGCTCTTAAATTTCTTTTCACCTGTTTATCAGGAGTGGGGCCAGTGGAGGTTTGCCCAGTGCCCAGTGCCCAAAGTAATGTCAGTACATCCAAGCTTTTAATGCTACATGGTTGTACTCTCTCCCGCACTCCATATTATCCATTGTTGATCCACACATGTCTGTTGCTGCCACGGACGTCACACGCTTGTACGTCATTGTCATGTGACACTGTCACAAACAAAATCGCAGTTTAGTAACGCAGTAAAGCAGTAACACAGCGTGCTCACGGGAAAGTAACAGTAATCGAATTACTTTTTTGCAATAGTAATCTCTTATTTTACTTGTTACTTAAGAAAAAGTAATTGGATTACTGCCCATCTCTGCCTGCAAGACAAAACAGAGAAACATAGAACATACAATTTTGCTATGATGTGTGTGTCCACTCAAGACCAGCACCCACCATCCCCAATACAAATGGTTGTAGTAGTACCCGAGCAGATGGGCCCCTAGACTTGAGCCCCAACACCAGTAATCCACTAAATCTCTAATGAATAAAAAAATGACAAGACAAAGTAGTCTGTGTCTGAGATAAACTAATGCACAACCCACCTAAACTATCTCAAACGTCACCAACACTGCCGAGAAAGAGACTGAGGCCCAGACTCCTGACAAGAAACATCTGTAATATATTTTGTGACGAACCAATAAGTTGCTACGTATTTTATTTTCAACTTTCATAAATTTATAATCTCACTCTTTCTCTGTTTTTCCCTCTGTGCACTGAGCAGAGGAGGAGGATGAGGCAGTGCCTGCAAGACCATTAAAAGTATGGCAGCTTTTCCTTATCTTGTCTACAGTTGTAACCTTTCAGCCGTTCAAGTTGTTCTGAATAGTTCATATTTCTGACATATGCAATTAAAACTGAAATATTTTCACATGGCTTTTTTTTCTGTAAAATCGGAGACACTTAAAATACAGCCCAATCCCCAAAAGTGAGGACACTGTATAAAATGTGTAAGTCATTTAAACCACTCTATGACTGTCTTAGAAACAGTGAAGTCATATTAAGTTATATTTATAAAATATTTTAAGAATAATGCAATTGCAAAGAATTTGTGGTTTTGATATACCACTTTGTAAATACCAACATGGTCTCCTCTGAACCTGTAGAACTGTGGTTTTCCTGTATTGTCAGATACAAGTATATGGTGTATGTAAATGTTGTTAAATACCGTATTCCCTTTTAATGCGGGTTTCAAGTCAAGGTTTTATTAGTTTGAACAAATTCTGTACATAATCACACTGCACACTACTTTTCACAAGCGATTCCTACTAAAAAAGCTAGCAGATGTTATTTGTATCTTTAAAATGTTGGAATACGGAAGCATAGTAAGCACACAAGTCTGTGTGTTTTGCATACATGGAGAATGGCTCTATGCAGCCAAGTATGGACCCCACCCTTATCAGCTGAGACCAGACTCAGGGAGCATGACGTTTTTGCAGCCAAACATTACCTATTATCCAATTAGACACACTTATTGGATGCCATGTTTATCTGATAATCAAAGTGGTGGTGTGGACAGAGAAGATATACAATGTTTAGGTCAGATTAGTCCTCACTTGCTACACTACCTCAGAACTGCCGTCAAAGTGAACCAGCACAGGACTCTCAGATGACCTGCTACACAGCTTTGTTTTTAAATTTACAAGGCAAAAGAACATGGAGGTAGGATGAATTATAGTTTTTCTACTCATCCAAGGTTTGAAGTGGGGACTGGGGGCAGGGAACTGACATAGGATAGATAGAAGGCATAAAAACAATACTTTTGATTTGGTTCAATACATTGACTCAGTTTTACTAATATGTTGTAATTTTATTAGTTTTACATTCAGGATGTATTTATATTTATTATTATTATATATTATTTATATACATATACTTAAAATATTTATAAGCTTTCACAGAGAGAAAGTAATACCTAATACAGTTATTTATCCAATAGTAGACTCACACTTGTTTGATAAACTCTGTATAGTAGCCAACACATTAATGTGTTGCAAAAAGATTCCTAGAAATGTTTAGAGCACAGGTCATCACTGGAATATCTATCTATATATTCCAGTTTTTTTTTTTTTTAATGAACAGTATAACAGAGTCAACCTGTTATAAAAAAGGCCAGTCTTCAGCAAATAAATATGTTTTAAGAAATGTTTTAAACTTAGAAAGAAAAGAGGCCTGCTTAACGTGGAAGGGCAGATCATTCCAAAACTTTGGAGCAGTTACAGCAAAAGCACAGTTACCTCTAAATTTACGCTTAGTTTTTTTTCACCTCAGACTTGTGAGTCTGTGTCATAATGGTAAAATTTGGTCTGGAGATATCTACTACAAATGCAGTTTTGAATACATTGCCAGGTGTGTTTCTCAGTCAGTTAGCAGAATTTGAACTTGAACTTAAACACATGTTAATCCAACTAATGAGTTATATGTTGAAAACAAAGTTATGCTTGGTTAATTAATAGTTTTTAATGTTATTTTCACTTGTTAAATGAAAATGATAATCCCCCCCCCCATGTAAAATCTTTAGTCATCAGGGTAATTCAATGCAAATTGGCTATGTTTACATTTAAAGTCTGAACATATCCAGTTACCTCTTGTTAAACCAAGATAATCTCATTGTAATTCTATTCCAAACAACTATATAACATGTTTGCAGCTTATGCATTTGTGTTATTATTATTATTATTGAGAAAAAATATAACAACAACAACAACAACAACAACAATAATAACAACAATAACAACAATAACAATAACAACAATAACAACAATAACAACAATAACAATAATAACAACAATAACAATAACAATAACAACAACAACAATACATTTTATTTATAAGCACCTTATTTTGTCTTTTAACAATCAATGTAAATCTATTTTAGATACGGTGGCACCTCTGAAACTAAATGTTGTCCATTCTTCAAATTTCTGTCCTTGGATAAATGAAAGTATTCGAAATTTTAGGAGATATTGTCGCAAATTAGAACGTTTATGGAAGGCTTCCAAGCTTGAGGTCCATAGGGTACATCTCAAGGAATCAATTTTCTCACTTAACAACATGATAAAAAATGCCAGAACGGAATATTTTGCTAATTTAATAGCTTCAAAAAAGAAAAATCCCAGAGTATTGTTTGATACAATTAAAAACATTGTCTCTCCTGATATTCCTCATGTACCAGTCTATACTAAATCTGACTGTAATGACTTTTTAAACTATTTTGTTAATAAGGTCGCTGCTGTCAGGTCTAATATTTCTCCATCATCCTCTCAGTATCACATTGACACGTTGTTTACCTCTGATACCTGGTCCTCTTTTACTCCTGTTACCTTACAGGACATCAGTGCTCTGCTTGGTCGAATGAAACTGACTTCAAGCCACCTTGATGTACTTCCTCCATCATTTTTCATTAGTGTGTTTGACTCTATTGGCCCCTGTATTCTGGAAATAATTAATACTTCTCTTTATACTGGCTCAGTTCCCAGCTATTTTAAACAAGCTATTGTTGAACCAATATTAAAGAAACCAAATTTGGACCCATCTCTTCCAAGCAGTTACAGGCCAATATCAAAACTTCCATTGGTGTCAAAGATTTTGGAAAAAATAGTTGCAGAACAACTTATAAACTTTTTGGAAAAGAACAATGTTCTGGACATTTTCCAGTCTGGTTTCCGCAAATTGCACTCCACTGAAACCGCTTTGCTTAAAGTGTCTAGTGACATTCTGATGGCAGCAGACTCTGGAGAGTACACTGTTCTGGTTATGTTGGATCTCAGCTCTGCTTTTGATACTGTTGATCACAGCATCATGATAAATAGGCTGAAGGACTTGTTTGGGATTACTGGCGTTGTTTTAAAATGGTTTATGTCATATCTATCTGAGAGATCCTTTACTGTCTGTATAAATCATGTGCTGTCGGAAACATCAGTTCTGTCTTCTGGGGTACCTCAAGGATCTGTTTTAGGTCCTATTCTCTTTTTGCTGTATATCCTCCCTCTAGGCCACATTATCAGACGTTACAATAATATTTCTTATCATCTCTATGCTGATGACATTCAGTTGTACTGTTCTTTCAAAGCTTCTGAGTTGTATAAATTGTCTTGTTTAAATAATTGTCTGTCAGAAATCAAACAATGGTTAAATGACAATTTCCTTCAGTTAAATGCAGATAAAACAGAAACTTTGATTATTGCACCTGATCACATGCTCTCAGAAATTAGGCAGCATATCAGTTTTTTAGACCCTTCATTTCAGTCGAGTCTCAGAAACTTAGGTGTTATATTTGACAGTTCAATGTCTCTTGAGAAACACTCTAAACAACTTGTCCGGAACTGTTTTTATCATCTAAGAAACATTTCTAAACTCAGGCTACTGGTGTCAAAGGCAGAACTTGAGATGATTATTCATGCTTTTATCTCTTCTCGTTTGGATTATTGTAACGGTCTTTTTACGTGTCTTAACAAATCAGCTCTGGATCGCCTTCAGTCTGTACAGAATGCAGCGGCAAGACTTTTAACTGGTACAAACAAGAGGTCACACATTACTCCAGTTTTGGCTTCTCTTCATTGGTTGCCTGTAAATTTTAGGGTTCATTTTAAAATTTTAGTTGTAACTTTTAGAGCTCTGCATGGTGAAGCTCCCCAGTATATCTCTGACCTGTTGAAACCTCATGCTTCATCCCGAGCACTTAGGTCTTCAGGTCAGAGGCTACTGGTGGTCCCACGTACTAGATTTAAAACACGTGGGGATCGGGCTTTTCAGGCACTGGCACCTAGGCTGTGGAACTCTCTGCCGTTGTCTTTACGCTGTCTAGACTCTACTGACTCCTTTAAAAAGCAGCTGAAGACATTTTTATACAAACGGGCTTTTAACTAATTTAATTAATTTTAACTTGTATGTCTGATCTTACTGTAAAGCACTTTGTGATTTTTATCTGTGAAATGTGCTATATAAGTAAATTTTACTTACTTTTTACTTACTTACTTAAAGACCCTCAAGGTCACCTTACATACAAGATATTTATTTAAAAAAAAAAAAGTACAAGTATAAACAAGGTAAAAATGCAATTACAAAACTCAACTTTTCTTAAACACCTCTAATGCAAAAAACAAAAATACAAGCTATCTTCATTTCAAAATCTACTTGAATATGATTTTAAAAAGCATTAAACAACAATCATACAGAGTAACACATGCAGTGAAATGTTTGTGTCCAAGCTTTGGACAGGCTGCAGACGTAGCCGCGCTATGGTCTTGCAAGGAAACAGTCACATTCTTTAGAACACCGAGTTATATTGGCTCTTCTTAAAACATTTTTTCTACATTTGCTATAGAACAGACCTCAGATAACCCAACTACATTATTACATTGTTGCCAAAAAATACTGTAAATGTGATATAAACAATTATGTCATTTATCCATCTTCTCTGTGGCTGGGTCGTGGGGGCAGCAGTCTAAGCAGAGAACCCCAGGCCTCCAGGGCCTCCGCCCTGTGGGACACACAAACCACCCGAACTGGCTTCTTTCAATGTGCAGGATTAGCAGCCACCCTTCAGAAAAAGCTAATGTCATGCTTGTATCTGTGATCTTGTTCTTTCAATCACTACCCAAAGCTTATGACCATAGGTGAGGGTAGGGATGTAGAGCAAACAGTAAATTGAGATCTTCGCTTTTATATTTAGCTCTCTGTTCACCATGATGGACTGGTACAGAATCCACATGACTGCAGTTGTGGCCCCAATCCATCTGTCAATTTCTGGTTATCCCTCTTTTACTTGTTATTTTCCAACACAGTATGAGTTTAGAATGTCTTGTCATTTGTTAGTTATGGTTTGGCCACTTTGTTTATTCATTTATTTTTACCAACAGAACAAAGACAGCAGGATGACAACAGAATGGAACTCAACAATGGAAAACAGAAAGCAATCAGATAGCAAACAAACAAGAACTGACATGAAAACCCAAAAAGAAACTTTAAAAAGACAAAGGCAACTGATATGTCAAGCAATGGAGGAGATCGAACAACTCTGGAGACAGACAGAAAGAAAGACAAATGAAATTGACTTCTTAAAGACAAAGACAGAGGGGCAACAGGAAGACATTGAGAGACTGACATCTGAAAAAAATAAACATCACCTACTATTAAAGCAATTTAACTTCCAAATAAAAAATATAACTGAGAAACTCAAACAAAGCAAAAATTCAGTTGCTAAGGAAAAAACAAACTTTCTGAAAACGTGGACTAAAATATATCAAGAAAAGGATACTCTGGACAGAAGACGTCAATACTTCATCAACGAGCGACACAAGCTAGACACTATAAAAGCTAGTAAGACAGAATCACCAATAAGGGAGGAACCCAAAGAGCCCCTTAATGAGCAGGTAAAGCGGGAACTGGATATACTGGAGAATGCAACTGAGAAAAACAGGGAAATAATGCTTGAAGTAAAGAAAGTTAAAGAAAAAATGGAGAAAACTAAAGCAAACATACAGCAAGCATTAAAAAGAAATAAAAAGGACATTTCAAAAAACAGTGAACAAATTAACCACATTAAACATATTATGTATGTAAAGATCAACATGGTCAAGCACAGATGGGCAAGCATTATAAAACAGGCTGAAATGAAGAAAATTCACATGTATAAAGAAGGACAGAGAGAAAGAAACGATGGAAAAGCCACATTTGACACAGTGAAGAGAAAACTGTGTAGAATCCAGGAAGAGATGGAGAAACTTTGGGATGTGCTGGAAGACAGTGAACAACAACTGGAAGTGACTCAAAGTGCAAAGCAGCAGCTAATGGCAGAGAACAATCACATGAACATCAAGATGAATATTGATTATCAAAAGCAACAAGATTCAGATCTAAGCTTTAAAGTGACACACATCCAGCCTGAAAGAGATGATTTAAAGAGAGTTGAAATGAAACTAAAGACAGGAAGGGAAAATGTAGAAAAAGACAAACCAAATACTTACATGCAGAATTTGATCTCTGAGGAAGAAGAAAACAATGAAGTGCTTTGTAACAAGGGTGAAGAAACAAAGCAGAGCATGAGGGACTTTACAGAAGTAAAGGCTCAAACAAAATGGACAAATTTTCGAGAAAAGCAAAAAAGAAGGGAGCTTGAGCGTTTGCTGGAGAAGATAAGGAAAGAGAGGGATGAGTTAGAAATCATGAAGACAAAAATACAGCGACAAAAGGAAAGGGTTGAACAAAAACTGGAAAATACTGTCACTGAGATAAAAGGTAAAATAGAAAAAACTGGTGCAGAAATGAACAACACTTGGGAGAAAATGCAGAGAACCCAAAGGGAGATTAGTAAGAACCAGGAAGAAGCCAAGAACTATATGGTAAGTATTTATTCTTTCCTTTTAGGTATTTCTTGTCAGGATCCCCTGATTTTTATTGAACCTGCTTTTAGTTGATAGACATTCAGTATTTGATAACGATTCCTTTATTTACCGACTGGAATTGTTGGAAGAAATACTCCATTAAGTACTCCAATAAAACTGTAAAAAAGTAGTAAGATGCCTGATATAACAGTTTGGGTTTAACTGAGCTTGAAATTATAATTTGCGTATACATAATTTTTTAATATTCTGACAATTGAAAGTGTATGGTTACTGATATCCACATACTGTAGTTGCTGTTGTCAATAAGTTGTGGAAATTATTCTAGCCATCCTAAAGATGATAAGAACTATCCCCAGGCTATGCAAAGTTAACATTTCTGACTTTTTCTCCAATGTTTCCCACTTGGTTCAAGCATGGAATGTTAATTACATAAGTAATTTTACTGTATAAACCTAACAAACTGAAATGCAAAAGAATGTGTAAAAATAATCAGTTATGCATTGGGAACGGTGGATTTTGGAGTCAGTGGCGAAAATACCCCCTACCACCAGATGTGTTTTTTTGTTTTGGGGTGGGGGGTGCCCTTTAAACATGGAAAAGATAGACATACACCAGTGGCAGGCAATAGAGAAAGAAAGGTGAAGAATGATTGAGTGCACTTAAGTCTGCTATAGTAAAGTAAATTATGTCATCAGACGGTGGGCACAAATGTCCATGCAGACATCAGTGTGCCTGTGTGTAATCAAAGCTAAGTCTGCTACCAGAATGGCATCACACTGTGCTGATAAGATGCTGATAATGTTATATTTAATTTAATGAAAAAAAAGAACAGTAAACATTTACAGTTAAGCATGAATAACTTCTGCTCAAAAAACTCATTCCATGTCATCTTGATCCTTATCCATGTAAGGCTACGTCCACACTTACATTGGTATTTTTGAAAACTGAGATTTTCCATTTTTAAAAAAAAATCCCATCCACACGTAAAAGCCAAAAACAAAGGAAAACGCTGCTAGGAACATGCCAAAGCAGCAGGTGGCGCTATATTCCTATCCGTGTAGAAATGTTGGCCAATCAGAAGTCAGCCTGGGTGGGAAAGAGTAAACAAAGATGGCGAATAGAAGCAGAACTGAGTCCTATGTGTGGAGGGACAGCAAATGTGTAAGCATTTAAACACTGCAGAGTAAAATTAACAGTAATGGTATTTTGTGTAAGTCCACCATTGTAGAAACTCATTTCATCGAAACAATAACGTGGCGCACAGTATGACGTCAAAAAATGCGCACACCTTTGATGCTGCGTTTTCTCCTTTTTTCTCGTCCACGTAAACGCAAAAACTGAGGTTTCAAAAATATCCACCCTGGCTGGAGTTTTTAAAAATCTCTGTTTTCAGTGACCGAAAACACCGTTTGCGTGTGGACGAAAGGTGCAAATGCATAGAAAAATCTGTGTTTTCAAAAATACCCGGGTACCTGTGGACGTAGCCTAAGTGAGATAGAAGATTTCTACATTTATTGCAACTGCCAGGCTCAGGAGCATAGCAGTCTGTGTAAGATCTAGGGTTGGGTGATTGGACGAATATATCAACTATAGGCTGAGCCCACTGGCGATTTATTTATTTGCCCATGAGTAAGTTTGCTAATAATGATGGAGCAAATAGAATCAGTCAAAAAAAAAAAATATTAAGAGTACTGGTTTAAAAGCACCCTCTGTCATCTGTGAGCAAATGCACCCTCCTGAGAGTGTGCCCAAATGCTTGTTGATGGAGCTGCAGAAGCTGGTGATAGCCTTGTGTGGTGGCGCAAATGAGGGATAACCAGGGAAGGTGACAACGCCACCTGAGAGGAGAGTTACACCCCAGGAAAGATTTTTTTATAGCCAGTGTAGATGTTACACTATCTACCTAAGCCCACAGGCTAGTTATTAACAGCAGAGGTGAGGCAGATCAGTTTTACAAATCAAAATTTATTAAGAAAAACTACTAAAAAGCATAGAACTGAAATCAGAGTTCTTAGGGTAGCAGGGCCAAGACTGCAAGACTGTTAATTAAAACAATTAACAAACAATGATTAAAACCACAAGGCTCGCTGCCACCCTAGTAAAATAACTCGATAAAGTAACTAAACAAAATAGTTGAGACCGGCCACTTGAGGCAACCTACAGAGAGGAGTGCCCAAGGGTACCACCAATTACTCACCAATGTAGTTCCACAGCAAACCTCACCGTCACTCACACTGAAATCTAAATGGTGCGGTCTACCTATGCCTGGTGTGTACACTCTCATGCATCGAGGAGGGGATTCCACCTCATGTGCCTTGCCCCTCAACAAGCGGCCGCACCTCCACTAAAGCAATAAAACAAAGCGTAAAACATTAAACAAATTAGTAAAAGAGATAAATAAAACAAACCCACCCTAAGTTACAGTTCTTTATAAAAGCAAGATTACAATATATAAAACAATTCCAAGTAAAAGATCATAAAGAGTCAGTCGAGGCCAGTCCATAAACATTTGTAAGGCCACAACAAGACAGAACAAAACTGAACAAGAAAGAACGACACAAAACAAGATAGCACAAAACAGCAGCAGTATGGCACAATCCTGTAACAAAAGAGGGAAACAGTCGTCAAGGTCCACCCTACTATATGCCACATTATGACAAACGCAAGAGTCCCTCTTACCATTCTCTAAAGGGTAGTGATGGCCCGCTTGAAGCTGAAGCTCTGGTGCGTGTGTCAAAAAAATCAACACACTGCTTCAGAAGCACTGTGTCGAAGCTTGATTCGTTTGGCCAGAGTCACGTGATCGGTGACGTCCGAAGCTTCATTTAGAGCCTAACTGCTTCGGTATCTGATTCAATGGTTTATAAGGAAGCGAATCATTCACGGGATTTGTGGAGTGTTTTGATGGTGACAGCGAACCACTGATCATTCCACTGAGAGATTTGGAGCCAGCGAGGAATTGAGGAGGTTCTGTTGTGTGGGAGAATTTTGAGTTGATTTTTTGTCAATCCGGTGGGTTTTCCAGCTTTGTGTTCTGGCAGTTTGCTTTTGTTTTGTGCGTGTTTATTATATCTGAAAACGGGAAAAAGGTAAAATGTCAAAAATCTGCTTCCATAATATAAATATCATTAAATAACTTTAGAAAAACTTCCACTTGACTCTTTACATGTAATGTTGTAAAAATATATATTTTATTGTTTAATTAATCTGAAAATGTTAGTCTGCCAAATGTGCAGCAATTGAATTTATTTATTCTCTTTATCTGATCGTTTGTGGGGCCCAGGTAGACTGTATAACTGCATCTCTACCAGTTTCTCTGCACTCCAGCCTCCTCTGGGCCATGTGAAGGGATTTTCCTTAAGGCAGGAGAAATTATCTCCACGAAAAGGAACAGGTTCGGCCATCGCACACTAGAACAAATTTTCTTTTTAAATAAAAATGAAAAAGGGTTACCTTAAATGCATAATGTTTTTAATTTGCAAGTTCATAAGCATTTTCCTTTTCCATTTCACAATCAATTCTACCCCCAGGTCAAAAATATGTCTGGGGAAATTTCCCTAATATAATATTATTTATAAATACACCTGTCTAGCGATTGATTGCATAAGTGCATGGAGGCAGGACCTCAGAGCAGAAGCATACTCCATAATGTGTTGTACATATTATATGTAACGTGGTATTTTTCAATTATTGTATTTACCAACATCAAGAAGTCACAAGCAAAGGAAGACCACACCATGGTGCATAACAAGGAGAGTTTACTGGTCAAAACTATTTATTAAACAAATAAAACACATTTTTTTAACCACCAAAAAATACACGTTCAAAGCAACACAACGGCGGCCCAATATCAGACAGAATTCCACTCAGTAGAGTGGGCAATCATAATGAAGCAGTTGGTTTTATTTTGTGGATTCAAGCTGCTCTTCGTATTTTTGGCCACCAGATGTCACCAGAGAGGACTGTGTTGAAAAGCTTCGAGTAATGAACCGTTTTTCAATACAAGCTTCAGTGCTTCGGA
Source organism: Aulonocara stuartgranti (assembly GCF_965226115.1). Classification (NCBI taxonomy): domain Eukaryota; kingdom Metazoa; phylum Chordata; class Actinopteri; order Cichliformes; family Cichlidae; genus Aulonocara; species Aulonocara stuartgranti. The sequence continues at coordinate 28,580,633 of NC_138946.1, forward strand.
AAGCTTCATTTGGCCATCACTACTAAAGGGCAATACTAAAATGAGCAGCTTTCCTGAGGAGCTCTGCAGTGCTTAAGCTGCCTAATGCTCTCAGCCACCTTGGATGGGAAAAGACTGCCAAATACCTCCATGTGGTAGTGAAGCGCAGCTGTTTCTTATAAGGTTGCTAATTATCAGCTGGGAAGGTGGATGTTAGTGCTGCAATCGAGGACATCACGTAAAATCCTACCCCAAAATCTGCTTCACTACACTAGCATACTCAGCCAGATGGTGGACACGTACATGCTCATGCAAGTTAGTCGTGTTTGAGTACTTATACTTATACATCTGCACAAGGGGCAGACCGTTTTGGTTACATCCTTAGGTTTACTATTTTCATCTGGTTTAAAGCCAAAGAAATCCCAACTTGGCAACTTTATATTTCTTTAGTGCTGTCAACGTTAAAGTGGCACCATCACGACTAACGCGTTTAACAATTAACCCATCTGGATCGCAGACTGAGTCAAAATCCCTTAAATGTCTCTCTCAACGCATTTCGAGCAGTTTGTCCAAAGTTTATTCATTCTGCACTCCAGATGGGTTAATCGTGATGACTGCATAAATGTTGACAGCCCTAATTTTTTGGGGAAATTAGTTCGTCCATGTTTGGACTTCATCTGTGTTGTAAATGTGCAAATCACTCCATGCATGGCTACATTGCTCTGCCAATCAACAAGTCTGCGTATGCGCGAATATATCGCCCATCGTCGATTATTGGACTGACAATTGTCGGTTGGAAAATTTTTACATATGGCCCAACCCTAGTAAGATCCATAAATGTGAAACAAAAAATTAAAACATAGATGTTTTAAGAAGATCTTTATTGTTGTCTTGGTGTCATCAAAAACAAAAAAAGCTCTTTTTTTCTGTTTTTGTGAAGGAAAAACTGACATCCATGAAAACTTGGGTCAACAAATGGATATCGGCACAATCTACAATCAAACATACTTTTTCAGTGAACGCATCCAAACTTCAAGAATCACAGTATGAAATAGACACAGACTCCCTTGAGGATCAAACATCAGCAATTCCAAAGGACAAAAAAGGGAAAAAAAGTATAACAGATACAACATCATTACAAAATTCTGTAACATTAGATGATCAGCATCAAAATAAAAAAATAAAAGAACAACAGAAGGAGCATTTTGAATCCAAATATTGTTTTGCAGAAGGCAAAAATGGGGAGCAGGACTTTTGCTTACAGATGCGAACTGAAATTCATGAAGAAGTAGTGCATGATAAAACTGAATTACTGATAATTGTAAGAGAAAGGGAAGAAGTGGAAAAACTGATACGTAACCTAAAGCAGCAAGAGGGGGAAATAAAGGAACAAATAAAGTACACTATTGATAACATGAACGAAAAAACTCAAGATATAAAAAGGCTCATTTTGGAAATAAATGACCTGCAGAGGGCAGACACTGTAATTACAGTCGGGGAAACTGAAAATGCCCAGGAAGTATTAACTAAGCTGTTGGAAGAAACTGAACAGAGAAAGATTTTGATGCTGAACACCAAAGTTTTCAAAAATGAAATAATAAAATATGAAGTACAAGAGGGGGACGATGCCAAAAAAATAAAACAAGAGTCTAGCTTGATAAGGCTTAATGTTAACAAGCAAAAACTAATTCAGAAATCAGGAGAAGAGATGAAAAAACATGTTGAACACACCGATGAAGATAAAAAGGACAGAGGAGCCGATATACAAAGACTCAGGGCAGAGATTTACAAAACACAAGAGATTATAAGAACGCTAAGAGGAGGACTTGAGAACCTAGCGGAAAAAAATAACATGGACAAATATCAACAGAATGAAGGCAGTGAAATTGAAGGATTGCTAAAAGACATCAAACAGTTTCAAGAGTTTTTGGAAATTGTAAAAACCAAAATAAAGCAAAGTGAAGTACATATGACAGAAGAAATGAGCAATATAAAATCAATGAAAACTGCAGTGAAAAAGAAGAGAAGAGAATTAGATCAAAGGTTAGAAAATACTTTGAAAGAGAGAGATGGATTAGACATCTTTAAAATAAAAATGCAGAGGCAAACTGAACTGATTCGGCAGAATTTAGAAAAAATGGCAAAAGTTAAGAGCACAGTCGAGAAAATAGCTGCTAAGACCAGAAGGAAAATTGAAGAGATAGAAATTAGTATGAAGGAGACTGAAATAAAACTAAGACAGTTTAAAGACCTTGACTGCATTAACCTTAACTTGACAAAAGGCGCAAAACCAGACATGGAACATGGTAGTACACCTAAGCAAAGAACTGCTCTTGAAATTTTCAAGACTGAAATTAAGAAGACAATGGACAATAAAAGAGATAAACTGACAAAAAACAAAATGGACAAAGAAACTGAGGGAACAGAAAGCCTCAAACAAGTTAATGAGAAACTGGAGGAGGTAAAACTTTCATTAGACAGTCTGGGTCAAAAAAATAAAAAATCAGTTAGTGAGAATGTAAAACAAATAATCAAGAGAGAAGAGACTGAGATGACAGAACAGATCCAAACAGCGATAAAGAATAAGAAAATGGTTAAACAGCTAACTGAAACAGAAATACAGGAGGAACAGGTGAACCATTTGAGGGAGAAAACTGAAAGAAAAGAACAGGAGCTTGATGACGGAGTACACATGACCAAAAGGCAAATAAGAGAAATGGAGCTGCTGCAATCAGAATTGAAAATAAAGGTAAAAGAATTTGAGCGTTTTTTTAGAAAAAGTATGAGAAAAAAGGAGGAAATTGAAATAATGTGGTATGAAATACAACAAGAAAAGGAAGCATTGAGGACCGAGATCAAAAAGAAAAGAAGAGAATTAGACCAAAGACTGGAGATGACTATGAGAAAAAGGGATGAACTAGAAGTGTTAAGGGTAAAATTGAAACGACAGATGGAAGAGCTGGCTGAGGAGAAGCAGAGAGACCATAATCTGTTCATCCATCTACCCAATGAACATGAAAAACATTTTGGAAGGAAAGATGTGAAAATGTTAATGGAGAAAATCAAAAACCACAGCTTAAAAGTTTCTCAGTATACTATTTACATCCAAGACATAAGAGACAAGTTTAATTTACACATGGGAACAATTAGGACAGAGATGAAAATTCTAGAAAATGTGAATGCTCATTTAGAAAAGGACAGAAAAGGATTCAGAGAAGTTGAGGCTGAAAATAAGAATATAACAAACAAAATGAAGAGGTTAAAATATCAGCTTAATATACTCTTTGGAAGAGTTACCATACAAGACACTGCAGAGATGGATGAAACAATCAACATCTGGGAAAAAATCCAAAGAGAAAAACAGAAGCTTGATATGAGACTAGAAAATATTAAAAGGGAAAGACAAGAGATAGAAGTTCTGGTGGTTGAGCTGGAGATGAAGAAAAGAGAAAACCAACGTGTAATCAAAAGAAGCATTCAAAAAGAACAGAAGATAAAAAGAATATGGGCTACTTTCAAAGAAGAAAGAACTGCCCTCGTGAGAGAAACAAAGCAGAAAAAGGAGGTTGAACAACGACGAGAGGAGATCATCAAACATCAAGGTGAACAAGAAATAAAGCAGAAGTTGCAAAAAGAAAAGAAAGGGATGCAAAGTGAAATTGAAGACATGAGGATGAAAGAAAAAAGGAAACAAATTCAAAAACAATGGGAACTAATCAAGAAATACTTAGGGGAATATAAAAAGGTAATTAAAAACACTCAATTCATCATTGGAATAATTCAGAATGAAAATAAACACATGCAAGACCAAAAAAATTTCTACATGACCAAAAGGAAAGAAACACTGAATATTAAAAGTGAATTAAATAGGCAAAAGGAAATTATACGGTGTGCATTAAAAAACATACAACAAGAGCCAAAACATGGGGAACAAGTGGAGACAAAAATCAAGACGGAGCAAGGAAAGCATGAAAATGAAAGGGAAAAAATATATGAGATAGAAAAAGATGCCTTGGATGACTTGAGTGCAGACGAGAGTCAAGACAAAGAGGATCTTGAAAGAGTGAAAGAGTTGTTGAAAAAGAACCAGAAACTTGACATGAGAGGCTGTAAAATCAAAAAAGAAATAGACATATTAAAACAAAAAAATGAAAACATAAAAGAGGAAAGGAAAACAACTGAAATAAAAGAAACTGAAAAAAAAATGAAACTGAAAGATTTCAATAAAATGTTTTGGGGCAAACAAAAAGAAAAACACAGTACTGAGTATCTGACTGTAAAGAAAGAATATAAAAGAGAAACGACTAAGGATGGTATAAAAAGGGTGATCTTACAAGACACAAAACAAGACTTGATAAAAAAAGAGATCAAAAAATGTAACCAGGAAAAAGAAAAAGTCATCCAGATGAAAACTAGACGTGAGAATAGAAAAGAACTGTTGTTGAAGGTAAGGAGAAACATCAAAGATGAAGAGAAAGAGATGGAAATGAGAGGAGACCAAGTCATGGATGAAATGAAATCGCTAGAGATTCTGAAAGTGAAACTTCAACAACTGAAGGGGGATATAAAAGCCAAAATGGAGAGATTACTACAAAATGTTGACAACAGGTCAAGGCTGCAAACAGTGTTGGAAGAAAAACTTCCAACCCAAGACGAACTGAAAGAAAGCATTCGCTGTTTCACTGAAATGTTAGAGAGAGAAAAGGAAGGTGTGAGAAGTATCCTTTCAGAAATGGTCACCAAGAGAGAATGCACAGAAAATGAATGGAAGCAGCAGTTTGAACTGGACAAACGAGAGCTTGATAAAGTGAAAGAAGATCTGAGACACGACAGAGAAGATCTGGAGAGAGAAAGTGAGGTTCTGAATAAAGAGAAAATGGATTTGAAGGTGTTGATGTCTGACATCAAGAAACAATTTGAAATATTGGAAGAAAAGAAACAAAATATAAAAGAAGAACGAGACTCAATGGAAACCATAAAGCTTGAACTGCTCAATAAGATGGAACATGTAAACAGGCTGTTACATGAGACAAATGACGAAAAAGCCAAGATTAAAAATTGTATCCTTCAGGTTCAAATGGAAAAAGAAAGACTTGAAGACATTTTAAGCAAGATTTTCTTAACACATAATGAAGAAAAAGTCAAGGAAGATGGCCTCAGAAGACAAACAAAAGAAGTGGAAATCATGAAAAAGGAATTACAGAGTGAAAGAGCAAAAGTGGAGAGTCTGATGAGGAATCTGAAGAAGAAGCAAGAAGAGCTTGAACGTGCAAAGGGAATCATGAGTGAAGAAAAAGAAGAGATGAAAGAGATGAAGAGTGACATTGCCAAAGAACGAGAACTGTTGTTGAAGGAAAGGAGAAATATGGAAGAAGAGCGGTCTGAGATGGAAATGAGAGGAGACCAAGTCATGGATGAAATGAAATTGCTAGAGATTCTGAAAGTGAAACTTCAACAACTGAAGGAGGATATAAAAGCCAAAATGGAGAGATTACTACAAAATGTTGACAACAGGTCAAGGCTGCAAACAGTGTTGGAAGAAAAACTTCCAACCCAAGACGAACTGAAAGAAAGCATTCGCTGTTTCACTGAAATGTTAGAGAGAGAAAAGGAAGGTGTGAGAAGTATCCTTTCAGAAATGGTCACCAAGAGAGAAAGCACAGAAAATGAATGGAAGCAGCAGTTTGAACTGGACAAACGAGAGCTTGATGAAGTGAAAGAAGATCTGAGACACGACAGAGAAGATCTGGAGAGAGAAAGTGAGGTGCTGAATAAAGAGAAAATGGATTTGAAGGTGTTGATGTCTGACATCAAGAAACAATTTGAAATATTGGAAGAAAAGAAAGAAAATATAAAAGAAGAACGAGACTCAATGGAAACCATAAAGCTTGAACTGCTCGATAAGATGGAACATGTAAACAGGCTGTTACATGAGACAAATGACGAAAAAGCCAAGATTAAAAATTGTATCCTTCAGGTTCAAACGGAAAAAGAAAGACTTGAAGACATTTTAAGCAAGATTTTCTTAACACATAATGAAGAAAAAGTCAAGGAAGATGACCTCAGAAGACAAACAAAAGAAGTGGAAATCATGAAAAAGGAATTACAGAGTGAAAGAGCAAAAGTGGAGAGTCTGATGAGGAATCTGAAGAAGAAGCAAGAAGAGCTTGAACGTGCAAAGGGAATCATGAGTGAAGAAAAAGAAGAGATGAAAGAGATGAAGACTGACATTGCCAAAGAACGAGAACTGTTGTTGAAGGAAAGGAGAAATATGGAAGAAGAGCGGTCTGAGATGGAAATGAGAGGAGACCAAGTCATGGATGAAATGAAATTGCTAGAGATTCTGAAAGTGAAACTTCAACAACTGAAGGAGGATATAAAAGCCAAAATGGAGAGATTACTACAAAATGTTGACAACAGGTCAAGGCTGCAAACAGTGTTGGAAGAAAAACTTCCAACCCAAGACGAACTGAAAGAAAGCATTCGCTGTTTCACTGAAATGTTAGAGAGAGAAAAGGAAGGTGTGAGAAGTATCCTTTCAGAAATGGTCACCAAGAGAGAAAGCACAGAAAATGAATGGAAGCAGCAGTTTGAACTGGACAAACGAGAGCTTGATGAAGTGAAAGAAGATCTGAGACATGACAGAGAAGATCTGGAGAGAGAAAGTGAGGTGCTGAATAAAGAGAAAATGGATTTGAAGGTGTTGATGTCTGACATCAAGAAACAATTTGAAATATTGGAAGAAAAGAAACAAAATATAAAAGAAGAACGAGACTCAATGGAAACCATAAAGCTTGAACTGCTCAATAAGATGGAACATGTAAACAGGCTGTTACATGAGACAAATGACGAAAAAGCCAAGATTAAAAATTGTATCCTTCAGGTTCAAACGGAAAAAGAAAGACTTGAAGACATTTTAAGCAAGATTTTCTTAACACATAATGAAGAAAAAGTCAAGGAAGATGGCCTCAGAAGACAAACAAAAGAAGTGGAAATCATGAAAAAGGAATTACAGAGTGAAAGAGCAAAAGTGGAGAGTCTGATGAGGAATCTGAAGAAGAAGCAAGAAGAGCTTGAACGTGCAAAGGGAATCATGAGTGAAGAAAAAGAAGAGATGAAAGAGATGAAGACTGACATTGCCAAAGAACGAGAACTGTTGTTGAAGGAAAGGAGAAATATGGGAGAAGAGCGGTCTGAGATGGAAATGAGAGGAGACCAAGTCATGGATGAAATGAAATTGCTAGAGATTCTGAAAGTGAAACTTCAACAACTGAAGGAGGATATAAAAGCCAAAATGGAGAGATTACTACAAAATGTTGACAACAGGTCAAGGCTGCAAACAGTGTTGGAAGAAAAACTTCCAACCCAAGACGAACTGAAAGAAAGCATTCGCTGTTTCACTGAAATGTTAGAGAGAGAAAAGGAAGGTGTGAGAAGTATCCTTTCAGAAATGGTCACCAAGAGAGAAAGCACAGAAAATGAATGGAAGCAGCAGTTTGAACTGGACAAACGAGAGCTTGATGAAGTGAAAGAAGATCTGAGACACGACAGAGAAGATCTGGAGAGAGAAAGTGAGGTGCTGAATAAAGAGAAAATGGATTTGAAGGTGTTGATGTCTGACATCAAGAAACAATTTGAAATATTGGAAGAAAAGAAACAAAATATAAAAGAAGAACGAGACTCAATGGAAACCATAAAGCTTGAACTGCTCGATAAGATGGAACATGTAAACAGGCTGTTACATGAGACAAATGACGAAAAAGCCAAGATTAAAAATTGTATCCTTCAGGTTCAAACGGAAAAAGAAAGACTTGAAGACATTTTAAGCAAGATTTTCTTAACACATAATGAAGAAAAAGTCAAGGAAGATGACCTCAGAAGACAAACAAAAGAAGTGGAAATCATGAAAAAGGAATTACAGCGTGAAAGAGCAAAAGTGGAGAGTCTGATGAGGAATCTGAAGAAGAAGCAAGAAGAGCTTGAACGTGCAAAGGGAATCATGAGTGAAGAAAAAGAAGAGATGAAAGAGATGAAGACTGACATTGCCAAAGAACGAGAACTGTTGTTGAAGGAAAGGAGAAATATGGGAGAAGAGCGGTCTGAGATGGAAATGAGAGGAGACCAAGTCATGGATGAAATGAAATTGCTAGAGATTCTGAAAGTGAAACTTCAACAACTGAAGGAGGATATAAAAGCCAAAATGGAGAGATTACTACAAAATGTTGACAACAGGTCAAGGCTGCAAACAGTGTTGGAAGAAAAACTTCCAACCCAAGACGAACTGAAAGAAAGCATTCGCTGTTTCACTGAAATGTTAGAGAGAGAAAAGGAAGGTGTGAGAAGTATCCTTTCAGACATGGTCACCAAGAGAGAATGCACAGAAAATGAATGGAAGAAGCAGTTTGAACTGGACAAACGAGAACTTGATAAAGTGAAAGAAGATCTGAAACATGACAGAGAAGATCTGGAGAGAGAAAGTGAGGTGTTGAATAAAGAGAAAATGGATTTGAAGGTGTTGATGTCTGACATCAAGAAACAATTTGAAATATTGGAAGAAAAGAAACAAAATATAAAAGAAGAACGAGACTCAATGGAAACCATAAAGCTTGAACTGCTCAATAAGATGGAACATGTAAACAGGCTGTTACATGAGACAAATGACGAAAAAGCCAAGATTAAAAATTGTATCCTTCAGGTTCAAATGGAAAAAGAAAGACTTGAAGACATTTTAAGCAAGATTTTCTTAACACATAATGAAGAAAAAGTCAAGGAAGATGGCCTCAGAAGACAAACAAAAGAAGTGGAAATCATGAAAAAGGAATTACAGAGTGAAAGAGCAAAAGTGGAGAGTCTGATGAGGAATCTGAAGAAGAAGCAAGAAGAGCTTGAACGTGCAAAGGGAATCATGAGTGAAGAAAAAGAAGAGATGAAAGAGATGAAGAGTGACATTGCCAAAGAACGAGAACTGTTGTTGAAGGAAAGGAGAAATATGGAAGAAGAGCGGTCTGAGATGGAAATGAGAGGAGACCAAGTCATGGATGAAATGAAATTGCTAGAGATTCTGAAAGTGAAACTTCAACAACTGAAGGAGGATATAAAAGCCAAAATGGAGAGATTACTACAAAATGTTGACAACAGGTCAAGGCTGCAAACAGTGTTGGAAGAAAAACTTCCAACCCAAGACGAACTGAAAGAAAGCATTCGCTGTTTCACTGAAATGTTAGAGAGAGAAAAGGAAGGTGTGAGAAGTATCCTTTCAGAAATGGTCACCAAGAGAGAAAGCACAGAAAATGAATGGAAGCAGCAGTTTGAACTGGACAAACGAGAGCTTGATGAAGTGAAAGAAGATCTGAGACATGACAGAGAAGATCTGGAGAGAGAAAGTGAGGTGCTGAATAAAGAGAAAATGGATTTGAAGGTGTTGATGTCTGACATCAAGAAACAATTTGAAATATTGGAAGAAAAGAAACAAAATATAAAAGAAGAACGAGACTCAATGGAAACCATAAAGCTTGAACTGCTCAATAAGATGGAACATGTAAACAGGCTGTTACATGAGACAAATGACGAAAAAGCCAAGATTAAAAATTGTATCCTTCAGGTTCAAACGGAAAAAGAAAGACTTGAAGACATTTTAAGCAAGATTTTCTTAACACATAATGAAGAAAAAGTCAAGGAAGATGGCCTCAGAAGACAAACAAAAGAAGTGGAAATCATGAAAAAGGAATTACAGAGTGAAAGAGCAAAAGTGGAGAGTCTGATGAGGAATCTGAAGAAGAAGCAAGAAGAGCTTGAACGTGCAAAGGGAATCATGAGTGAAGAAAAAGAAGAGATGAAAGAGATGAAGACTGACATTGCCAAAGAACGAGAACTGTTGTTGAAGGAAAGGAGAAATATGGGAGAAGAGCGGTCTGAGATGGAAATGAGAGGAGACCAAGTCATGGATGAAATGAAATTGCTAGAGATTCTGAAAGTGAAACTTCAACAACTGAAGGAGGATATAAAAGCCAAAATGGAGAGATTACTACAAAATGTTGACAACAGGTCAAGGCTGCAAACAGTGTTGGAAGAAAAACTTCCAACCCAAGACGAACTGAAAGAAAGCATTCGCTGTTTCACTGAAATGTTAGAGAGAGAAAAGGAAGGTGTGAGAAGTATCCTTTCAGAAATGGTCACCAAGAGAGAAAGCACAGAAAATGAATGGAAGCAGCAGTTTGAACTGGACAAACGAGAGCTTGATGAAGTGAAAGAAGATCTGAGACACGACAGAGAAGATCTGGAGAGAGAAAGTGAGGTGCTGAATAAAGAGAAAATGGATTTGAAGGTGTTGATGTCTGACATCAAGAAACAATTTGAAATATTGGAAGAAAAGAAAGAAAATATAAAAGAAGAACGAGACTCAATGGAAACCATAAAGCTTGAACTGCTCGATAAGATGGAACATGTAAACAGGCTGTTACATGAGACAAATGACGAAAAAGCCAAGATTAAAAATTGTATCCTTCAGGTTCAAACGGAAAAAGAAAGACTTGAAGACATTTTAAGCAAGATTTTCTTAACACATAATGAAGAAAAAGTCAAGGAAGATGACCTCAGAAGACAAACAAAAGAAGTGGAAATCATGAAAAAGGAATTACAGCGTGAAAGAGCAAAAGTGGAGAGTCTGATGAGGAATCTGAAGAAGAAGCAAGAAGAGCTTGAACGTGCAAAGGGAATCATGAGTGAAGAAAAAGAAGAGATGAAAGAGATGAAGACTGACATTGCCAAAGAACGAGAACTGTTGTTGAAGGAAAGGAGAAATATGGGAGAAGAGCGGTCTGAGATGGAAATGAGAGGAGACCAAGTCATGGATGAAATGAAATTGCTAGAGATTCTGAAAGTGAAACTTCAACAACTGAAGGAGGATATAAAAGCCAAAATGGAGAGATTACTACAAAATGTTGACAACAGGTCAAGGCTGCAAACAGTGTTGGAAGAAAAACTTCCAACCCAAGACGAACTGAAAGAAAGCATTCGCTGTTTCACTGAAATGTTAGAGAGAGAAAAGGAAGGTGTGAGAAGTATCCTTTCAGAAATGGTCACCAAGAGAGAAAGCACAGAAAATGAATGGAAGCAGCAGTTTGAACTGGACAAACGAGAGCTTGATGAAGTGAAAGAAGATCTGAGACACGACAGAGAAGATCTGGAGAGAGAAAGTGAGGTGCTGAATAAAGAGAAAATGGATTTGAAGGTGTTGATGTCTGACATCAAGAAACAATTTGAAATATTGGAAGAAAAGAAAGAAAATATAAAAGAAGAACGAGACTCAATGGAAACCATAAAGCTTGAACTGCTCGATAAGATGGAACATGTAAACAGGCTGTTACATGAGACAAATGACGAAAAAGCCAAGATTAAAAATTGTATCCTTCAGGTTCAAACGGAAAAAGAAAGACTTGAAGACATTTTAAGCAAGATTTTCTTAACACATAATGAAGAAAAAGTCAAGGAAGATGACCTCAGAAGACAAACAAAAGAAGTGGAAATCATGAAAAAGGAATTACAGAGTGAAAGAGCAAAAGTGGAGAGTCTGATGAGGAATCTGAAGAAGAAGCAAGAAGAGCTTGAACGTGCAAAGGGAATCATGAGTGAAGAAAAAGAAGAGATGAAAGAGATGAAGACTGACATTGCCAAAGAACGAGAACTGTTGTTGAAGGAAAGGAGAAATATGGAAGAAGAGCGGTCTGAGATGGAAATGAGAGGAGACCAAGTCATGGATGAGATGAAATTGCTAGAGATTCTGAAAGTGAAACTTCAACAACTGAAGGAGGATATAAAAGCCAAAATGGAGAGATTACTACAAAATGTTGACAACAGGTCAAGGCTGCAAACAGTGTTGGAAGAAAAACTTCCAACCCAAGACGAACTGAAAGAAAGCATTCGCTGTTTCACTGAAATGTTAGAGAGAGAAAAGGAAGGTGTGAGAAGTATCCTTTCAGAAATGGTCACCAAGAGAGAAAGCACAGAAAATGAATGGAAGCAGCAGTTTGAACTGGACAAACGAGAGCTTGATGAAGTGAAAGAAGATCTGAGACACGACAGAGAAGATCTGGAGAGAGAAAGTGAGGTGTTGAATAAAGAGAAAATGGATTTGAAGGTGTTGATGTCTGACATCAAGAAACAATTTGAAATATTGGAAGAAAAGAAACAAAATATAAAAGAAGAACGAGACTCAATGGAAACCATAAAGCTTGAACTGCTCAATAAGATGGAACATGTAAACAGGCTGTTACATGAGACAAATGACGAAAAAGCCAAGATTAGAAATTGTATCCTTCAGGTTCAAATGGAAAAAGAAAGACTTGAAGACATTTTAAGCAAGATTTTCTTAACACATAATGAAGAAAAAGTCAAGGAAGATGGCCTCAGAAGACAAACAAAAGAAGTGGAAATCATGAAAAAGGAATTACAGAGTGAAAGAGCAAAAGTGGAGAGTCTTGTGAGGAATCTGAAGAAGAAGCAAGAAGAGCTTGAACGTGCAAAGGGAATCATGAGTGAAGAAAAAGAAGAGATGAAAGAGATGAAGACTGACATTGCCAAAGAACGAGAACTGTTGTTGAAGGAAAGGAGAAATATGGAAGAAGAGCGGTCTGAGATGGAAATGAGAGGAGACCAAGTCATGGATGAAATGAAATTGCTAGAGATTCTGAAAGTGAAACTTCAACAACTGAAGGAGGATATAAAAGCCAAAATGGAGAGATTACTACAAAATGTTGACAACAGGTCAAGGCTGCAAACAGTGTTGGAAGAAAAACTTCCAACCCAAGACGAACTGAAAGAAAGCATTCGCTGTTTCACTGAAATGTTAGAGAGAGAAAAGGAAGGTGTGAGAAGTATCCTTTCAGAAATGGTCACCAAGAGAGAATGCACAGAAAATGAATGGAAGCAGCAGTTTGAACTGGACAAACGAGAGCTTGATAAAGTGAAAGAAGATCTGAGACACGACAGAGAAGATCTGGAGAGAGAAAGTGAGGTTCTGAATAAAGAGAAAATGGATTTGAAGGTGTTGATGTCTGACATCAAGAAACAATTTGAAATATTGGAAGAAAAGAAACAAAATATAAAAGAAGAACGAGACTCAATGGAAACCATAAAGCTTGAACTGCTCGATAAGATGGAACATGTAAACAGGCTGTTACATGAGACAAATGACGAAAAAGCCAAGATTAAAAATTGTATCCTTCAGGTTCAAACGGAAAAAGAAAGACTTGAAGACATTTTAAGCAAGATTTTCTTAACACATAATGAAGAAAAAGTCAAGGAAGATGAACTCAGAAGTCAAACAAAAGAAGTGGAAATCATGAAAAAGGAATTACAGAGTGAAAGAGCAAAAGTGGAGAGTCTGATGAGGAATCTGAAGAAGAAGCAAGAAGAGCTTGAACGTGCAAAGGGAATCATGAGTGAAGAAAAAGAAGAGATGAAAGAGATGAAGACTGACATTGCCAAAGAACGAGAACTGTTGTTGAAGGAAAGGAGAAATATGGAAGAAGAGCGGTCTGAGATGGAAATGAGAGGAGACCAAGTCATGGATGAAATGAAATTGCTAGAGATTCTGAAAGTGAAACTTCAACAACTGAAGGAGGATATAAAAGCCAAAATGGAGAGATTACTACAAAATGTTGACAACAGGTCAAGGCTGCAAACAGTGTTGGAAGAAAAACTTCCAACCCAAGACGAACTGAAAGAAAGCATTCGCTGTTTCACTGAAATGTTAGAGAGAGAAAAGGAAGGTGTGAGAAGTATCCTTTCAGAAATGGTCACCAAGAGAGAAAGCACAGAAAATGAATGGAAGCAGCAGTTTGAACTGGACAAACGAGAGCTTGATGAAGTGAAAGAAGATCTGAGACACGACAGAGAAGATCTGGAGAGAGAAAGTGAGGTGCTGAATAAAGAGAAAATGGATTTGAAGGTGTTGATGTCTGACATCAAGAAACAATTTGAAATATTGGAAGAAAAGAAACAAAATATAAAAGAAGAACGAGACTCAATGGAAACCATAAAGCTTGAACTGCTCGATAAGATGGAACATGTAAACAGGCTGTTACATGAGACAAATGACGAAAAAGCCAAGATTAAAAATTGTATCCTTCAGGTTCAAACGGAAAAAGAAAGACTTGAAGACATTTTAAGCAAGATTTTCTTAACACATAATGAAGAAAAAGTCAAGGAAGATGAACTCAGAAGTCAAACAAAAGAAGTGGAAATCATGAAAAAGGAATTACAGAGTGAAAGAGCAAAAGTGGAGAGTCTGATGAGGAATCTGAAGAAGAAGCAAGAAGAGCTTGAACGTGCAAAGGGAATCATGAGTGAAGAAAAAGAAGAGATGAAAGAGATGAAGACTGACATTGCCAAAGAACGAGAACTGTTGTTGAAGGAAAGGAGAAATATGGAAGAAGAGCGGTCTGAGATGGAAATGAGAGGAGACCAAGTCATGGATGAAATGAAATTGCTAGAGATTCTGAAAGTGAAACTTCAACAACTGAAGGAGGATATAAAAGCCAAAATGGAGAGATTACTACAAAATGTTGACAACAGGTCAAGGCTGCAAACAGTGTTGGAAGAAAAACTTCCAACCCAAGACGAACTGAAAGAAAGCATTCGCTGTTTCACTGAAATGTTAGAGAGAGAAAAGGAAGGTGTGAGAAGTATCCTTTCAGAAATGGTCACCAAGAGAGAAAGCACAGAAAATGAATGGAAGCAGCAGTTTGAACTGGACAAACGAGAGCTTGATGAAGTGAAAGAAGATCTGAGACACGACAGAGAAGATCTGGAGAGAGAAAGTGAGGTGCTGAATAAAGAGAAAATGGATTTGAAGGTGTTGATGTCTGACATCAAGAAACAATTTGAAATATTGGAAGAAAAGAAACAAAATATAAAAGAAGAACGAGACTCAATGGAAACCATAAAGCTTGAACTGCTCGATAAGATGGAACATGTAAACAGGCTGTTACATGAGACAAATGACGAAAAAGCCAAGATTAAAAATTGTATCCTTCAGGTTCAAACGGAAAAAGAAAGACTTGAAGACATTTTAAGCAAGATTTTCTTAACACATAATGAAGAAAAAGTCAAGGAAGATGACCTCAGAAGACAAACAAAAGAAGTGGAAATCATGAAAAAGGAATTACAGAGTGAAAGAGCAAAAGTGGAGAGTCTGATGAGGAATCTGAAGAAGAAGCAAGAAGAGCTTGAACGTGCAAAGGGAATCATGAGTGAAGAAAAAGAAGAGATGAAAGAGATGAAGACTGACATTGCCAAAGAACGAGAACTGTTGTTGAAGGAAAGGAGAAATATGGAAGAAGAGCGGTCTGAGATGGAAATGAGAGGAGACCAAGTCATGGATGAAATGAAATTGCTAGAGATTCTGAAAGTGAAACTTCAACAACTGAAGGAGGATATAAAAGCCAAAATGGAGAGATTACTACAAAATGTTGACAACAGGTCAAGGCTGCAAACAGTGTTGGAAGAAAAACTTCCAACCCAAGACGAACTGAAAGAAAGCATTCGCTGTTTCACTGAAATGTTAGAGAGAGAAAAGGAAGGTGTGAGAAGTATCCTTTCAGAAATGGTCACCAAGAGAGAAAGCACAGAAAATGAATGGAAGCAGCAGTTTGAACTGGACAAACGAGAGCTTGATGAAGTGAAAGAAGATCTGAGACACGACAGAGAAGATCTGGAGAGAGAAAGTGAGGTGTTGAATAAAGAGAAAATGGATTTGAAGGTGTTGATGTCTGACATCAAGAAACAATTTGAAATATTGGAAGAAAAGAAACAAAATATAAAAGAAGAACGAGACTCAATGGAAACCATAAAGCTTGAACTGCTCAATAAGATGGAACATGTAAACAGGCTGTTACATGAGACAAATGACGAAAAAGCCAAGATTAGAAATTGTATCCTTCAGGTTCAAATGGAAAAAGAAAGACTTGAAGACATTTTAAGCAAGATTTTCTTAACACATAATGAAGAAAAAGTCAAGGAAGATGGCCTCAGAAGACAAACAAAAGAAGTGGAAATCATGAAAAAGGAATTACAGAGTGAAAGAGCAAAAGTGGAGAGTCTTGTGAGGAATCTGAAGAAGAAGCAAGAAGAGCTTGAACGTGCAAAGGGAATCATGAGTGAAGAAAAAGAAGAGATGAAAGAGATGAAGACTGACATTGCCAAAGAACGAGAACTGTTGTTGAAGGAAAGGAGAAATATGGAAGAAGAGCGGTCTGAGATGGAAATGAGAGGAGACCAAGTCATGGATGAAATGAAATTGCTAGAGATTCTGAAAGTGAAACTTCAACAACTGAAGGAGGATATAAAAGCCAAAATGGAGAGATTACTACAAAATGTTGACAACAGGTCAAGGCTGCAAACAGTGTTGGAAGAAAAACTTCCAACCCAAGACGAACTGAAAGAAAGCATTCGCTGTTTCACTGAAATGTTAGAGAGAGAAAAGGAAGGTGTGAGAAGTATCCTTTCAGAAATGGTCACCAAGAGAGAATGCACAGAAAATGAATGGAAGCAGCAGTTTGAACTGGACAAACGAGAGCTTGATAAAGTGAAAGAAGATCTGAGACACGACAGAGAAGATCTGGAGAGAGAAAGTGAGGTTCTGAATAAAGAGAAAATGGATTTGAAGGTGTTGATGTCTGACATCAAGAAACAATTTGAAATATTGGAAGAAAAGAAACAAAATATAAAAGAAGAACGAGACTCAATGGAAACCATAAAGCTTGAACTGCTCAATAAGATGGAACATGTAAACAGGCTGTTACATGAGACAAATGACGAAAAAGCCAAGATTAAAAATTGTATCCTTCAGGTTCAAACGGAAAAAGAAAGACTTGAAGACATTTTAAGCAAGATTTTCTTAACACATAATGAAGAAAAAGTCAAGGAAGATGAACTCAGAAGTCAAACAAAAGAAGTGGAAATCATGAAAAAGGAATTACAGAGTGAAAGAGCAAAAGTGGAGAGTCTGATGAGGAATCTGAAGAAGAAGCAAGAAGAGCTTGAACGTGCAAAGGGAATCATGAGTGAAGAAAAAGAAGAGATGAAAGAGATGAAGACTGACATTGCCAAAGAACGAGAACTGTTGTTGAAGGAAAGGAGAAATATGGAAGAAGAGCGGTCTGAGATGGAAATGAGAGGAGACCAAGTCATGGATGAAATGAAATTGCTAGAGATTCTGAAAGTGAAACTTCAACAACTGAAGGAGGATATAAAAGCCAAAATGGAGAGATTACTACAAAATGTTGACAACAGGTCAAGGCTGCAAACAGTGTTGGAAGAAAAACTTCCAACCCAAGACGAACTGAAAGAAAGCATTCGCTGTTTCACTGAAATGTTAGAGAGAGAAAAGGAAGGTGTGAGAAGTATCCTTTCAGAAATGGTCACCAAGAGAGAAAGCACAGAAAATGAATGGAAGCAGCAGTTTGAACTGGACAAACGAGAGCTTGATGAAGTGAAAGAAGATCTGAGACACGACAGAGAAGATCTGGAGAGAGAAAGTGAGGTGCTGAATAAAGAGAAAATGGATTTGAAGGTGTTGATGTCTGACATCAAGAAACAATTTGAAATATTGGAAGAAAAGAAACAAAATATAAAAGAAGAACGAGACTCAATGGAAACCATAAAGCTTGAACTGCTCAATAAGATGGAACATGTAAACAGGCTGTTACATGAGACAAATGACGAAAAAGCCAAGATTAGAAATTGTATCCTTCAGGTTCAAACGGAAAAAGAAAGACTTGAAGACATTTTAAGCAAGATTTTCTTAACACATAATAAAGAAAAAGTCAAGGAAGATGACCTCAGAAGACAAACAAAAGAAGTGGAAATCATGAAAAAGGAATTACAGAGTGAAAGAGCAAAAGTGGAGAGTCTGATGAGGAATCTGAAGAAGAAGCAAGAAGAGCTTGAACGTGCAAAGGAAATCATGAGTGAAGAAAAAGAAGAGATGAAAGAGATGAAGACTGACATTGCCAAAGAACGAGAACTGTTGTTGAAGGAAAGGAGAAATATGGAAGAAGAGCGGTCTGAGATGGAAATGAGAGGAGACCAAGTCATGGATGAAATGAAATTGCTAGAGATTCTGAAAGTGAAACTTCAACAACTGAAGGAGGATATAAAAGCCAAAATGGAGAGATTACTACAAAATGTTGACAACAGGTCAAGGCTGCAAACAGTGTTGGAAGAAAAACTTCCAACCCAAGACGAACTGAAAGAAAGCATTCGCTGTTTCACTGAAATGTTAGAGAGAGAAAAGGAAGGTGTGAGAAGTATCCTTTCAGAAATGGTCACCAAGAGAGAATGCACAGAAAATGAATGGAAACAGCAGTTTGAACTGGACAAACGAGAGCTTGATAAAGTGAAAGAAGATCTGAGACACGACAGAGAAGATCTGGAGAGAGAAAGTGAGGTGCTGAATAAAGAGAAAATGGATTTGAAGGTGTTGATGTCTGACATCATGAAACAATTTGAAATATTGGAAGAAAAGAAACAAAATATAAAAGAAGAACGAGACTCAATGGAAACCATAAAGCTTGAACTGCTCAATAAGATGGAACATGTAAACAGGCTGTTACATGAGACAAATGACGAAAAAGCCAAGATTAAAAATTGTATCCTTCAGGTTCAAACGGAAAAAGAAAGACTTGAAGACATTTTAAGCAAGATTTTCTTAACACATAATGAAGAAAAAGTCAAGGAAGATGGCCTCAGAAGACAAACAAAAGAAGTGGAAATCATGAAAAAGGAATTACAGAGTGAAAGAGCAAAAGTGGAGAGTCTGATGAGGAATCTGAAGAAGAAGCAAGAAGAGCTTGAACGTGCAAAGGGAATCATGAGTGAAGAAAAAGAAGAGATGAAAGAGATGAAGAGTGACATTGCCAAAGAACGAGAACTGTTGTTGAAGGAAAGGAGAAATATGGAAGAAGAGCGGTCTGAGATGGAAATGAGAGGAGACCAAGTCATGGATGAAATGAAATTGCTAGAGATTCTGAAAGTGAAACTTCAACAACTGAAGGAGGATATAAAAGCCAAAATGGAGAGATTACTACAAAATGTTGACAACAGGTCAAGGCTGCAAACAGTGTTGGAAGAAAAACTTCCAACCCAAGACGAACTGAAAGAAAGCATTCGCTGTTTCACTGAAATGTTAGAGAGAGAAAAGGAAGGTGTGAGAAGTATCCTTTCAGAAATGGTCACCAAGAGAGAAAGCACAGAAAATGAATGGAAGCAGCAGTTTGAACTGGACAAACGAGAGCTTGATGAAGTGAAAGAAGATCTGAGACACGACAGAGAAGATCTGGAGAGAGAAAGTGAGGTGCTGAATAAAGAGAAAATGGATTTGAAGGTGTTGATGTCTGACATCAAGAAACAATTTGAAATATTGGAAGAAAAGAAACAAAATATAAAAGAAGAACGAGACTCAATGGAAACCATAAAGCTTGAACTGCTCGATAAGATGGAACATGTAAACAGGCTGTTACATGAGACAAATGACGAAAAAGCCAAGATTAAAAATTGTATCCTTCAGGTTCAAACGGAAAAAGAAAGACTTGAAGACATTTTAAGCAAGATTTTCTTAACACATAATGAAGAAAAAGTCAAGGAAGATGAACTCAGAAGTCAAACAAAAGAAGTGGAAATCATGAAAAAGGAATTACAGAGTGAAAGAGCAAAAGTGGAGAGTCTGATGAGGAATCTGAAGAAGAAGCAAGAAGAGCTTGAACGTGCAAAGGGAATCATGAGTGAAGAAAAAGAAGAGATGAAAGAGATGAAGACTGACATTGCCAAAGAACGAGAACTGTTGTTGAAGGAAAGGAGAAATATGGAAGAAGAGCGGTCTGAGATGGAAATGAGAGGAGACCAAGTCATGGATGAAATGAAATTGCTAGAGATTCTGAAAGTGAAACTTCAACAACTGAAGGAGGATATAAAAGCCAAAATGGAGAGATTACTACAAAATGTTGACAACAGGTCAAGGCTGCAAACAGTGTTGGAAGAAAAACTTCCAACCCAAGACGAACTGAAAGAAAGCATTCGCTGTTTCACTGAAATGTTAGAGAGAGAAAAGGAAGGTGTGAGAAGTATCCTTTCAGAAATGGTCACCAAGAGAGAAAGCACAGAAAATGAATGGAAGCAGCAGTTTGAACTGGACAAACGAGAGCTTGATGAAGTGAAAGAAGATCTGAGACACGACAGAGAAGATCTGGAGAGAGAAAGTGAGGTGCTGAATAAAGAGAAAATGGATTTGAAGGTGTTGATGTCTGACATCAAGAAACAATTTGAAATATTGGAAGAAAAGAAACAAAATATAAAAGAAGAACGAGACTCAATGGAAACCATAAAGCTTGAACTGCTCGATAAGATGGAACATGTAAACAGGCTGTTACATGAGACAAATGACGAAAAAGCCAAGATTAAAAATTGTATCCTTCAGGTTCAAACGGAAAAAGAAAGACTTGAAGACATTTTAAGCAAGATTTTCTTAACACATAATGAAGAAAAAGTCAAGGAAGATGACCTCAGAAGACAAACAAAAGAAGTGGAAATCATGAAAAAGGAATTACAGAGTGAAAGAGCAAAAGTGGAGAGTCTGATGAGGAATCTGAAGAAGAAGCAAGAAGAGCTTGAACGTGCAAAGGGAATCATGAGTGAAGAAAAAGAAGAGATGAAAGAGATGAAGACTGACATTGCCAAAGAACGAGAACTGTTGTTGAAGGAAAGGAGAAATATGGAAGAAGAGCGGTCTGAGATGGAAATGAGAGGAGACCAGGTCATGGATGAAATGAAATTGCTAGAGATTCTGAAAGTGAAACTTCAACAACTGAAGGAGGATATAAAAGCCAAAATGGAGAGATTACTACAAAATGTTGACAACAGGTCAAGGCTGCAAACAGTGTTGGAAGAAAAACTTCCAACCCAAGACGAACTGAAAGAAAGCATTCGCTGTTTCACTGAAATGTTAGAGAGAGAAAAGGAAGGTGTGAGAAGTATCCTTTCAGAAATGGTCACCAAGAGAGAATGCACAGAAAATGAATGGAAACAGCAGTTTGAACTGGACAAACGAGAGCTTGATAAAGTGAAAGAAGATCTGAGACACGACAGAGAAGATCTGGAGAGAGAAAGTGAGGTTCTGAATAAAGAGAAAATGGATTTGAAGGTGTTGATGTCTGACATCAAGAAACAATTTGAAATATTGGAAGAAAAGAAACAAAATATAAAAGAAGAACGAGACTCAATGGAAACCATAAAGCTTGAACTGCTCAATAAGATGGAA
This sequence comes from Aulonocara stuartgranti, assembly GCF_965226115.1. Classification (NCBI taxonomy): domain Eukaryota; kingdom Metazoa; phylum Chordata; class Actinopteri; order Cichliformes; family Cichlidae; genus Aulonocara; species Aulonocara stuartgranti. The sequence continues at coordinate 28,601,925 of NC_138946.1, forward strand.
CATGTAAACAGGCTGTTACATGAGACAAATGACGAAAAAGCCAAGATTAAAAATTGTATCCTTCAGGTTCAAACGGAAAAAGAAAGACTTGAAGACATTTTAAGCAAGATTTTCTTAACACATAATGAAGAAAAAGTCAAGGAAGATGGCCTCAGAAGACAAACAAAAGAAGTGGAAATCATGAAAAAGGAATTACAGAGTGAAAGAGCAAAAGTGGAGAGTCTGATGAGGAATCTGAAGAAGAAGCAAGAAGAGCTTGAACGTGCAAAGGGAATCATGAGTGAAGAAAAAGAAGAGATGAAAGAGATGAAGAGTGACATTGCCAAAGAACGAGAACTGTTGTTGAAGGAAAGGAGAAATATGGAAGAAGAGCGGTCTGAGATGGAAATGAGAGGAGACCAAGTCATGGATGAAATGAAATTGCTAGAGATTCTGAAAGTGAAACTTCAACAACTGAAGGAGGATATAAAAGCCAAAATGGAGAGATTACTACAAAATGTTGACAACAGGTCAAGGCTGCAAACAGTGTTGGAAGAAAAACTTCCAACCCAAGACGAACTGAAAGAAAGCATTCGCTGTTTCACTGAAATGTTAGAGAGAGAAAAGGAAGGTGTGAGAAGTATCCTTTCAGAAATGGTCACCAAGAGAGAAAGCACAGAAAATGAATGGAAGCAGCAGTTTGAACTGGACAAACGAGAGCTTGATGAAGTGAAAGAAGATCTGAGACACGACAGAGAAGATCTGGAGAGAGAAAGTGAGGTGCTGAATAAAGAGAAAATGGATTTGAAGGTGTTGATGTCTGACATCAAGAAACAATTTGAAATATTGGAAGAAAAGAAAGAAAATATAAAAGAAGAACGAGACTCAATGGAAACCATAAAGCTTGAACTGCTCGATAAGATGGAACATGTAAACAGGCTGTTACATGAGACAAATGACGAAAAAGCCAAGATTAAAAATTGTATCCTTCAGGTTCAAACGGAAAAAGAAAGACTTGAAGACATTTTAAGCAAGATTTTCTTAACACATAATGAAGAAAAAGTCAAGGAAGATGAACTCAGAAGTCAAACAAAAGAAGTGGAAATCATGAAAAAGGAATTACAGAGTGAAAGAGCAAAAGTGGAGAGTCTGATGAGGAATCTGAAGAAGAAGCAAGAAGAGCTTGAACGTGCAAAGGGAATCATGAGTGAAGAAAAAGAAGAGATGAAAGAGATGAAGACTGACATTGCCAAAGAACGAGAACTGTTGTTGAAGGAAAGGAGAAATATGGAAGAAGAGCGGTCTGAGATGGAAATGAGAGGAGACCAAGTCATGGATGAAATGAAATTGCTAGAGATTCTGAAAGTGAAACTTCAACAACTGAAGGAGGATATAAAAGCCAAAATGGAGAGATTACTACAAAATGTTGACAACAGGTCAAGGCTGCAAACAGTGTTGGAAGAAAAACTTCCAACCCAAGACGAACTGAAAGAAAGCATTCGCTGTTTCACTGAAATGTTAGAGAGAGAAAAGGAAGGTGTGAGAAGTATCCTTTCAGAAATGGTCACCAAGAGAGAAAGCACAGAAAATGAATGGAAGCAGCAGTTTGAACTGGACAAACGAGAGCTTGATGAAGTGAAAGAAGATCTGAGACACGACAGAGAAGATCTGGAGAGAGAAAGTGAGGTGCTGAATAAAGAGAAAATGGATTTGAAGGTGTTGATGTCTGACATCAAGAAACAATTTGAAATATTGGAAGAAAAGAAACAAAATATAAAAGAAGAACGAGACTCAATGGAAACCATAAAGCTTGAACTGCTCAATAAGATGGAACATGTAAACAGGCTGTTACATGAGACAAATGACGAAAAAGCCAAGATTAAAAATTGTATCCTTCAGGTTCAAACGGAAAAAGAAAGACTTGAAGACATTTTAAGCAAGATTTTCTTAACACATAATGAAGAAAAAGTCAAGGAAGATGACCTCAGAAGACAAACAAAAGAAGTGGAAATCATGAAAAAGGAATTACAGAGTGAAAGAGCAAAAGTGGAGAGTCTGATGAGGAATCTGAAGAAGAAGCAAGAAGAGCTTGAACGTGCAAAGGGAATCATGAGTGAAGAAAAAGAAGAGATGAAAGAGATGAAGAGTGACATTGCCAAAGAACGAGAACTGTTGTTGAAGGAAAGGAGAAATATGGAAGAAGAGCGGTCTGAGATGGAAATGAGAGGAGACCAAGTCATGGATGAAATGAAATTGCTAGAGATTCTGAAAGTGAAACTTCAACAACTGAAGGAGGATATAAAAGCCAAAATGGAGAGATTACTACAAAATGTTGACAACAGGTCAAGGCTGCAAACAGTGTTGGAAGAAAAACTTCCAACCCAAGACGAACTGAAAGAAAGCATTCGCTGTTTCACTGAAATGTTAGAGAGAGAAAAGGAAGGTGTGAGAAGTATCCTTTCAGAAATGGTCACCAAGAGAGAATGCACAGAAAATGAATGGAAGCAGCAGTTTGAACTGGACAAACGAGAGCTTGATAAAGTGAAAGAAGATCTGAGACACGACAGAGAAGATCTGGAGAGAGAAAGTGAGGTGCTGAATAAAGAGAAAATGGATTTGAAGGTGTTGATGTCTGACATCATGAAACAATTTGAAATATTGGAAGAAAAGAAACAAAATATAAAAGAAGAACGAGACTCAATGGAAACCATAAAGCTTGAACTGCTCAATAAGATGGAACATGTAAACAGGCTGTTACATGAGACAAATGACGAAAAAGCCAAGATTAGAAATTGTATCCTTCAGGTTCAAATGGAAAAAGAAAGACTTGAAGACATTTTAAGCAAGATTTTCTTAACACATAATGAAGAAAAAGTCAAGGAAGATGGCCTCAGAAGACAAACAAAAGAAGTGGAAATCATGAAAAAGGAATTACAGAGTGAAAGAGCAAAAGTGGAGAGTCTGATGAGGAATCTGAAGAAGAAGCAAGAAGAGCTTGAACGTGCAAAGGGAATCATGAGTGAAGAAAAAGAAGAGATGAAAGAGATGAAGACTGACATTGCCAAAGAACGAGAACTGTTGTTGAAGGAAAGGAGAAATATGGAAGAAGAGCGGTCTGAGATGGAAATGAGAGGAGACCAAGTCATGGATGAAATGAAATTGCTAGAGATTCTGAAAGTGAAACTTCAACAACTGAAGGAGGATATAAAAGCCAAAATGGAGAGATTACTACAAAATGTTGACAACAGGTCAAGGCTGCAAACAGTGTTGGAAGAAAAACTTCCAACCCAAGACGAACTGAAAGAAAGCATTCGCTGTTTCACTGAAATGTTAGAGAGAGAAAAGGAAGGTGTGAGAAGTATCCTTTCAGAAATGGTCACCAAGAGAGAAAGCACAGAAAATGAATGGAAGCAGCAGTTTGAACTGGACAAACGAGAGCTTGATGAAGTGAAAGAAGATCTGAGACATGACAGAGAAGATCTGGAGAGAGAAAGTGAGGTGCTGAATAAAGAGAAAATGGATTTGAAGGTGTTGATGTCTGACATCAAGAAACAATTTGAAATATTGGAAGAAAAGAAACAAAATATAAAAGAAGAACGAGACTCAATGGAAACCATAAAGCTTGAACTGCTCAATAAGATGGAACATGTAAACAGGCTGTTACATGAGACAAATGACGAAAAAGCCAAGATTAAAAATTGTATCCTTCAGGTTCAAACGGAAAAAGAAAGACTTGAAGACATTTTAAGCAAGATTTTCTTAACACATAATGAAGAAAAAGTCAAGGAAGATGGCCTCAGAAGACAAACAAAAGAAGTGGAAATCATGAAAAAGGAATTACAGAGTGAAAGAGCAAAAGTGGAGAGTCTGATGAGGAATCTGAAGAAGAAGCAAGAAGAGCTTGAACGTGCAAAGGGAATCATGAGTGAAGAAAAAGAAGAGATGAAAGAGATGAAGACTGACATTGCCAAAGAACGAGAACTGTTGTTGAAGGAAAGGAGAAATATGGAAGAAGAGCGGTCTGAGATGGAAATGAGAGGAGACCAAGTCATGGATGAAATGAAATTGCTAGAGATTCTGAAAGTGAAACTTCAACAACTGAAGGAGGATATAAAAGCCAAAATGGAGAGATTACTACAAAATGTTGACAACAGGTCAAGGCTGCAAACAGTGTTGGAAGAAAAACTTCCAACCCAAGACGAACTGAAAGAAAGCATTCGCTGTTTCACTGAAATGTTAGAGAGAGAAAAGGAAGGTGTGAGAAGTATCCTTTCAGAAATGGTCACCAAGAGAGAAAGCACAGAAAATGAATGGAAGCAGCAGTTTGAACTGGACAAACGAGAGCTTGATGAAGTGAAAGAAGATCTGAGACATGACAGAGAAGATCTGGAGAGAGAAAGTGAGGTGCTGAATAAAGAGAAAATGGATTTGAAGGTGTTGATGTCTGACATCAAGAAACAATTTGAAATATTGGAAGAAAAGAAACAAAATATAAAAGAAGAACGAGACTCAATGGAAACCATAAAGCTTGAACTGCTCAATAAGATGGAACATGTAAACAGGCTGTTACATGAGACAAATGACGAAAAAGCCAAGATTAAAAATTGTATCCTTCAGGTTCAAACGGAAAAAGAAAGACTTGAAGACATTTTAAGCAAGATTTTCTTAACACATAATGAAGAAAAAGTCAAGGAAGATGGCCTCAGAAGACAAACAAAAGAAGTGGAAATCATGAAAAAGGAATTACAGAGTGAAAGAGCAAAAGTGGAGAGTCTGATGAGGAATCTGAAGAAGAAGCAAGAAGAGCTTGAACGTGCAAAGGGAATCATGAGTGAAGAAAAAGAAGAGATGAAAGAGATGAAGACTGACATTGCCAAAGAACGAGAACTGTTGTTGAAGGAAAGGAGAAATATGGGAGAAGAGCGGTCTGAGATGGAAATGAGAGGAGACCAAGTCATGGATGAAATGAAATTGCTAGAGATTCTGAAAGTGAAACTTCAACAACTGAAGGAGGATATAAAAGCCAAAATGGAGAGATTACTACAAAATGTTGACAACAGGTCAAGGCTGCAAACAGTGTTGGAAGAAAAACTTCCAACCCAAGACGAACTGAAAGAAAGCATTCGCTGTTTCACTGAAATGTTAGAGAGAGAAAAGGAAGGTGTGAGAAGTATCCTTTCAGAAATGGTCACCAAGAGAGAAAGCACAGAAAATGAATGGAAGCAGCAGTTTGAACTGGACAAACGAGAGCTTGATGAAGTGAAAGAAGATCTGAGACACGACAGAGAAGATCTGGAGAGAGAAAGTGAGGTGCTGAATAAAGAGAAAATGGATTTGAAGGTGTTGATGTCTGACATCAAGAAACAATTTGAAATATTGGAAGAAAAGAAACAAAATATAAAAGAAGAACGAGACTCAATGGAAACCATAAAGCTTGAACTGCTCGATAAGATGGAACATGTAAACAGGCTGTTACATGAGACAAATGACGAAAAAGCCAAGATTAAAAATTGTATCCTTCAGGTTCAAACGGAAAAAGAAAGACTTGAAGACATTTTAAGCAAGATTTTCTTAACACATAATGAAGAAAAAGTCAAGGAAGATGAACTCAGAAGTCAAACAAAAGAAGTGGAAATCATGAAAAAGGAATTACAGAGTGAAAGAGCAAAAGTGGAGAGTCTGATGAGGAATCTGAAGAAGAAGCAAGAAGAGCTTGAACGTGCAAAGGGAATCATGAGTGAAGAAAAAGAAGAGATGAAAGAGATGAAGACTGACATTGCCAAAGAACGAGAACTGTTGTTGAAGGAAAGGAGAAATATGGAAGAAGAGCGGTCTGAGATGGAAATGAGAGGAGACCAAGTCATGGATGAAATGAAATTGCTAGAGATTCTGAAAGTGAAACTTCAACAACTGAAGGAGGATATAAAAGCCAAAATGGAGAGATTACTACAAAATGTTGACAACAGGTCAAGGCTGCAAACAGTGTTGGAAGAAAAACTTCCAACCCAAGACGAACTGAAAGAAAGCATTCGCTGTTTCACTGAAATGTTAGAGAGAGAAAAGGAAGGTGTGAGAAGTATCCTTTCAGAAATGGTCACCAAGAGAGAAAGCACAGAAAATGAATGGAAGCAGCAGTTTGAACTGGACAAACGAGAGCTTGATGAAGTGAAAGAAGATCTGAGACACGACAGAGAAGATCTGGAGAGAGAAAGTGAGGTGCTGAATAAAGAGAAAATGGATTTGAAGGTGTTGATGTCTGACATCAAGAAACAATTTGAAATATTGGAAGAAAAGAAACAAAATATAAAAGAAGAACGAGACTCAATGGAAACCATAAAGCTTGAACTGCTCAATAAGATGGAACATGTAAACAGGCTGTTACATGAGACAAATGACGAAAAAGCCAAGATTAAAAATTGTATCCTTCAGGTTCAAACGGAAAAAGAAAGACTTGAAGACATTTTAAGCAAGATTTTCTTAACACATAATGAAGAAAAAGTCAAGGAAGATGACCTCAGAAGACAAACAAAAGAAGTGGAAATCATGAAAAAGGAATTACAGAGTGAAAGAGCAAAAGTGGAGAGTCTGATGAGGAATCTGAAGAAGAAGCAAGAAGAGCTTGAACGTGCAAAGGGAATCATGAGTGAAGAAAAAGAAGAGATGAAAGAGATGAAGACTGACATTGCCAAAGAACGAGAACTGTTGTTGAAGGAAAGGAGAAATATGGAAGAAGAGCGGTCTGAGATGGAAATGAGAGGAGACCAAGTCATGGATGAAATGAAATTGCTAGAGATTCTGAAAGTGAAACTTCAACAACTGAAGGAGGATATAAAAGCCAAAATGGAGAGATTACTACAAAATGTTGACAACAGGTCAAGGCTGCAAACAGTGTTGGAAGAAAAACTTCCAACCCAAGACGAACTGAAAGAAAGCATTCGCTGTTTCACTGAAATGTTAGAGAGAGAAAAGGAAGGTGTGAGAAGTATCCTTTCAGAAATGGTCACCAAGAGAGAATGCACAGAAAATGAATGGAAGCAGCAGTTTGAACTGGACAAACGAGAGCTTGATAAAGTGAAAGAAGATCTGAGACACGACAGAGAAGATCTGGAGAGAGAAAGTGAGGTGCTGAATAAAGAGAAAATGGATTTGAAGGTGTTGATGTCTGACATCATGAAACAATTTGAAATATTGGAAGAAAAGAAACAAAATATAAAAGAAGAACGAGACTCAATGGAAACCATAAAGCTTGAACTGCTCAATAAGATGGAACATGTAAACAGGCTGTTACATGAGACAAATGACGAAAAAGCCAAGATTAAAAATTGTATCCTTCAGGTTCAAACGGAAAAAGAAAGACTTGAAGACATTTTAAGCAAGATTTTCTTAACACATAATGAAGAAAAAGTCAAGGAAGATGACCTCAGAAGACAAACAAAAGAAGTGGAAATCATGAAAAAGGAATTACAGAGTGAAAGAGCAAAAGTGGAGAGTCTGATGAGGAATCTGAAGAAGAAGCAAGAAGAGCTTGAACGTGCAAAGGGAATCATGAGTGAAGAAAAAGAAGAGATGAAAGAGATGAAGACTGACATTGCCAAAGAACGAGAACTGTTGTTGAAGGAAAGGAGAAATATGGAAGAAGAGCGGTCTGAGATGGAAATGAGAGGAGACCAAGTCATGGATGAAATGAAATTGCTAGAGATTCTGAAAGTGAAACTTCAACAACTGAAGGAGGATATAAAAGCCAAAATGGAGAGATTACTACAAAATGTTGACAACAGGTCAAGGCTGCAAACAGTGTTGGAAGAAAAACTTCCAACCCAAGACGAACTGAAAGAAAGCATTCGCTGTTTCACTGAAATGTTAGAGAGAGAAAAGGAAGGTGTGAGAAGTATCCTTTCAGACATGGTCACCAAGAGAGAATGCACAGAAAATGAATGGAAGAAGCAGTTTGAACTGGACAAACGAGAACTTGATAAAGTGAAAGAAGATCTGAAACATGACAGAGAAGATCTGGAGAGAGAAAGTGAGGTGTTGAATAAAGAGAAAATGGATTTGAAGGTGTTGATGTCTGACATCAAGAAACAATTTGAAATATTGGAAGAAAAGAAACAAAATATAAAAGAAGAACGAGACTCAATGGAAACCATAAAGCTTGAACTGCTCAATAAGATGGAACATGTAAACAGGCTGTTACATGAGACAAATGACGAAAAAGCCAAGATTAGAAATTGTATCCTTCAGGTTCAAATGGAAAAAGAAAGACTTGAAGACATTTTAAGCAAGATTTTCTTAACACATAATGAAGAAAAAGTCAAGGAAGATGGCCTCAGAAGACAAACAAAAGAAGTGGAAATCATGAAAAAGGAATTACAGAGCGAAAGAGCAAAAGTGGAGAGTCTGATGAGGAATCTGAAGAAGAAGCAAGAAGAGCTTGAACGTGCAAAGGGAATCATGAGTGAAGAAAAAGAAGAGATGAAAGAGATGAAGACTGACATTGCCAAAGAACGAGAACTGTTGTTGAAGGAAAGGAGAAATATGGAAGAAGAGCGGTCTGAGATGGAAATGAGAGGAGACCAAGTCATGGATGAAATGAAATTGCTAGAGATTCTGAAAGTGAAACTTCAACAACTGAAGGAGGATATAAAAGCCAAAATGGAGAGATTACTACAAAATGTTGACAACAGGTCAAGGCTGCAAACAGTGTTGGAAGAAAAACTTCCAACCCAAGACGAACTGAAAGAAAGCATTCGCTGTTTCACTGAAATGTTAGAGAGAGAAAAGGAAGGTGTGAGAAGTATCCTTTCAGAAATGGTCACCAAGAGAGAAAGCACAGAAAATGAATGGAAGCAGCAGTTTGAACTGGACAAACGAGAGCTTGATGAAGTGAAAGAAGATCTGAGACACGACAGAGAAGATCTGGAGAGAGAAAGTGAGGTGCTGAATAAAGAGAAAATGGATTTGAAGGTGTTGATGTCTGACATCAAGAAACAATTTGAAATATTGGAAGAAAAGAAACAAAATATAAAAGAAGAACGAGACTCAATGGAAACCATAAAGCTTGAACTGCTCAATAAGATGGAACATGTAAACAGGCTGTTACATGAGACAAATGACGAAAAAGCCAAGATTAAAAATTGTATCCTTCAGGTTCAAACGGAAAAAGAAAGACTTGAAGACATTTTAAGCAAGATTTTCTTAACACATAATGAAGAAAAAGTCAAGGAAGATGACCTCAGAAGACAAACAAAAGAAGTGGAAATCATGAAAAAGGAATTACAGAGTGAAAGAGCAAAAGTGGAGAGTCTGATGAGGGATCTGAAGAAGAAGCAAGAAGAGCTTGAACGTGCAAAGGGAATCATGAGTGAAGAAAAAGAAGAGATGAAAGAGATGAAGACTGACATTGCCAAAGAACAAGAACTGTTGTTGAAGGAAAGGAGAAATATGGAAGAAGAGCGGTCTGAGATGGAAATGAGAGGAGACCAAGTCATGGATGAAATGAAATTGCTAGAGATTCTGAAAGTGAAACTTCAACAACTGAAGGAGGATATAAAAGCCAAAATGGAGAGATTACTACAAAATGTTGACAACAGGTCAAGGCTGCAAACAGTGTTGAAAGAAAAACTTCCAACCCAAGATGAACTGAAAGAAAGCATTCGCTGTTTCACTGAAATGTTAGAGAGAGAAAAGGAAGGTGTGAGAAGTATCCTTTCAGAAATGGTCACCAAGAGAGAATGCACAGAAAATGAATGGAAACAGCAGTTTGAACTGGACAAACGAGAGCTTGATGAAGTGAAAGAAGATCTGAGACACGACAGAGAAGATCTGGAGAGAGAAAGTGAGGAGCTGAATAGAGAGAAAATGGATTTGAAGGTGTTGATGTCTGACATCAAGAAACAATTTGAAATATTGGAAGAAAAGAAACAAAATATAAAAGAAGAACGAGACTCAATGGAAATCATAAAGCTTGAACTGCTCAATAAGATGGAACATGTAAACAGGCTGTTACATGAGACAAATGAAGAAAAAGCCAAGATTAAAAATTGTATCCTTCAGGTTCAAACGGAAAAAGAAAGACTTGAAGACATTTTAAGCAAGATTTTCTTAACACATAATGAAGAAAAAGTCAAGGAAGATGACCTCAGAAGACAAACAAAAGAAGTGGAAATCATGAAAAAGGAATTACAGAGTGAAAGAGCAAAAGTGGAGAGTCTGATGAGGAATCTGAAGAAGAAGCAAGAAGAGCTTGAACGTGCAAAGGGAATCATGAGTGAAGAAAAAGAAGAGATGAAAGAGATGAAGACTGACATTGCCAAAGAACAAGAACTGTTGTTGAAGGAAAGGAGAAATGTGGAAGAACAGCAGTCTGGGATGGAAATGAGGGGAGACCAAGTCATGGATGAAATGAAATCACTAGAGATTCTGAAAGTGAAACTAATTGCGAGGAAATCCCTGAAAGGTGAACTGTCTGATGTACAACCCAGAGAGGACATCCTCAGTAGTGTTACAATCTCTACAAGAAACCTTATAGGAAAACTAAATAGACTGATTCATCAAGACTTGCCGACATATATTAAGAGAGTAGAGGGGGAAAATGAAAAAATATTACAAGTGATCTCCACATATGAACAAAATTGGGTCAGAATTTATAAGCAGAAAATTAAAATTACTGCAGATTATGACAAGATACAACAACAAAAGAAACATGTGTTTAAGACAACATTTGACAAAGCAATCCAAACTGAGGATGTTGTAAAACAATGCTTACATGAGCATCAGGATGAAGAGACCAATGAACATGAATTTAAGCAGAGGATGAAGGATGTTGCAGTTAATCTTGAAGGAAGCAAAAGATACTTGACACCTGACAAGGAAGGTCTGCTGTTAGTAGGAGAAGGTGAAGAATTTGGAAATGTCAAGAAAACAAATCTTGCAACGTTGTCCATCTTGTCAGCAGAGGAAGATGACTTCACACAGAAGGGAATTTTAAAAACTGAGTTTTTGAAACAAATCTGGAAGGACACTAGAATAGAACGAAATGAAATAAATCAGATGAAGCTCAGAGGTCAAAAAATGAGAAACAATATGGATAAAAGAGTAAAGGTGATCAATCATTTTGTTAGGAGATCAATATTTCAGAAAGAAAAGACATCAGTTGAGAAAACAAGAAAAATGTTGGAACATGGGCAAAGTAATACGTTTTTATCTGTAAGTGGCAGGGATGGAGAACACAAATCACTTGATGAAAAATATACCGAGCTCCAACAACTTAAGGTCCGCATGCTTAGTGAGATTGAGAAATTCTACATACAAAACAAAGCATCTAAGACACTGACAACTAGCAACAAAGCTAATCAAACAGTTCAACTAGATTCTCCAAATATCTATCAAGAGCAAATAAAGGTAGAAGAATCTGAAGCAGCACCAGAGAGATCTCCTGGACTCCTCAGTCAGCTCAGACTTTCCTGTTATCGCTGTTGCTCCCGTTATTGTGCCTACTGCAAGCAAGGATGTATAAAGAAAAAATGAGAGGCAAGAAAAGTGCTACATAAAAATCAGTCCATTTACCTTTTGTTTTACTTTTTAGTTATATTAATATGTGTGTATTTGGAAAATGTGTTTTTCCCGTTAATCATATTAACCTAACAACGTAAGAGTACCAGTCTGATGTCAATCATCTAATTTTTAAACAACTAGTTATGTAATGTAAAAGTATTCCTTTAACATGTTATTTTTTTCACAAATGCAAAATATTAAAGTTTAACAGATAATCTTAACATTTCTAATTACATTTTTATGCTGATTTCTAATTAATCTTCTTTCAACATATTTATTCTGTTGTCTTGTGTTAGAATACAGAAGCACAAAGAATACAGTAAAATCAAAACTAACAAGAATATTTGAAAACTGTGACTCCATATATATTCATATTTAAATGAAAGAAAAATGCATGTTTAACATAAATTTGATCCCTAAATAAATCTTTTTCCAAAACCATTCACATCACTGCAATATTTTTCTTTTGGTAAATTTCGAATTATATAAGAACCCAATTGTTTGAAACATTATTTAAATTAATTACACAGTTAATTGTAAATTGACAAATTAAATATAAAACTCATGCCATCTAATTATCTTCATTGGGGTATATCATGTACACATACATATATATATATATATATTTATATGTCATATATAAACCCTTTGTCACGGCTGCCGAGGCGAGCCGTGTGGTGTAGAAGGGAGAAAGGACCCAAAACGCAGGCAGTAGATGATAATGCTAGTGATGTTTTATTTACACAGTGGTGAGATGGCAAAACAGGCAAAGAGGGAAGACAAAACTAAAGACCTACACTGGGAAAGCTAAATGACAAACCTGAGAGGGTTCCAGAATGGGGGAGAGGCAGTGACGAACCGGCAACAGGCAGGAGAACATCAAAGCTGACGGGACAGGGGAAACGTAAACTGAACACACTCACATGAGATAGAGACCTTCAGAATAAAACAGGAAACTCACAGACACAGAACTGGACAAGACGCTGAACTAAACAGACAGTTTCACACACAGACAGTGTGACACCATAGACAGACAGAACACAGAAGTGGAACCAGGGAAAGCACAGAACAGAAACCTAACAAATGGCAATTCGTAACAGAATATGTATAAATGAACAAAAGCATAAAGAAACATAAAACACTGAGTCGGCAGACTCAGGACCATGACACCCTTTGCTACGGTAGTATAGACCTGGAAAGTGTAGACAAAATAAACAACACTTGATTCTGTAACTTGCCTGATTCTTCAATACAATTTTTATTGTGTTTTTAGTGAAATGATTTTCTATATAATATTTAGAAAATCCTTATTAGAATTCAGAATCTTTTTTCAAAAGATTTTAGAAAGTTCTTTCAATCTTGGGAAAGAGGACCAATAAGACAACAGGCCTAGTTAGATCTTTAAATGAACCCAGCTTCATTTGTTGATCTATCCAACAAGGTTATAATGGTTGACACCCTATCTGAAGCCGAGATTCTAATAATTAATCCTTTAGGTCAGTGGTTCTCAAACTTTTCACAATGAGTACCACCGTATAAAATATATGGTTCTTAAAGTACCACCCTTATGCCCGACATTAAAGTACAGTAGTATAGGCCTATTTAACACCATATACAGTTTACACAAGACAATTTTATTTCTTATATGGATGTTATTTATTTTAACTGTCATAAACAGGATGCGACAAGTGATATAATAACAACTGTACTGCATTAAGACATCAAAGCAGGTGGGATATCCGGTCTTTAAGTGATGACATATGAACCCTGCTTCCAGGTCCAAACTACTCTGTGTTTATTAAAGCTGTTGTGTCTTAATGCTTTGTATCTTTTTCTATTTAATCTGAACAAGCCCCTAAAAAAAGTCAGTGATCACTGTCGGCCTCTCTCAGTTTTTATTATCACTATTCATTTTAAAGCTCAGTTTTTAAAACCTTACGATGCAATTACAGCCCAGCCCATGCAGCAATACATTAATGACTAACCTCGTTAAATATTCAGGAATTAGAAAAAAACATCAAATCACTAGAAGAAGCCTACGCGTCCCACCAAGATCAGGAAACATTGAACAAAATACGCAAAACAAAACTAGAATTAAATGAGATAATTGATAAAAAAACAAAATTCTTAGTACAAAGACTACGCCTACAAAATTATGAACATGGTAATAAATCCGGTCAATTTCTAGCAAACCAGCTAAAAATAAATAAAGAAAAAACAACTATATGTGCTGTTCAAGATTCATCTGGGAACACAATATATGATCCGATACAAATAAACAACATTTTCAGGGATTTCTATAAAACGTTGTATTCACCACAAATAAACCCATCTAAAAAAGAAATTGATCAGTTTTTGGACAACATAACTCTTCCAAAATTATTGGACACTCAAGCAATGGCACTGGATTCACCACTGACACCAGGTGAACTCCAAGAAGCCCTGATAAGTATGCCCAATAATAAGGCTCCAGGTCCAGACGGCTTTCCTGCAGAATTCTACAAAGAATTCTGGTCGATTCTAGCACCAGTTTTCTACAGAACGTTGTTGGAAATTAAAGAAAAGGGCAGACTTCCATCAAATATGAATTCTGCAAACATTAATCTCCTGCTAAAACCAGGCAAAGACCCTGTATATCCCTCAAGCTATCGTCCAATATCCCTTATAAACGTAGACCTTAAAATAATCTGCAAAGCTCTCTCAAAGAGACTGGAGAAAATAACCCCCCTCTTAATTCATCCTGACCAAACTGGTTTCATAAAAGGTAGGCACTCATCAACAAATACACGTAGATTACTTAATTTGATAGACTACTCATACAGTAAAAACCTAGAAACTACAATATTCTCTTTAGACGCAGAAAAAGCATTCGACAGTTAACTGGAAATTTCTATTTGCAACTTTACACAAATTTGGTTTTGGATCCTCTTTCATAAACTGGTTAAAAATATTATATAATTCCCCAACAGCTTGTGTTAGAACAAATGACCAGACATCCTCCAGCTTCTGTCTCTTGAGGGGCACCAGGCAGGGATGCCCACTCTCCCCTTCACTGTTTGCAATTTTTATTGAACCACTAGCAGCAGCAATTAGACAGAATTCAGTAATTAAGGGCATAAAATGCAAGAACGTGGAACATAAAATCAGCCTTTATGCGGATGATGTGTTACTCTTTCTCCAAAATTCACAAACCAATATCTCTGGGGTGATTGAATTGATAAACTCTTTTGCAAGAATATCAGATTACTCAATTAACTGGTCAAAATCTACAGTTCTACCGATTAATTGCTCCCTCCATAATTCCTCTTCTACACCACTGCAATTGGGAAATATAAAATATTTAGGTATTAATGTTTCTCCCAAGCTTGCAGATCTAACTAAATTAAACCATATCCCACTTTTAAAGAAGGTAGAAGATGATCTGGCTAGATGGAAATGTCTACCCATATCACTCATGGGAAGGGTTGCCGCTATAAAAATGATGGTCTTACCAAAAATAAATTATTTATTCTCAATGATCCCAACTAAACCGCCACAAGATTGGTTCAGATCTCTAGATTCATGTATGTCCAAATTCCTTTGGAAAAATAAACCCCCACGTATAAGCTTAAAAACACTACAAAAGATCAAGGATAAAGGAGGACTAGAACTGCCTAACTTTCAGCACTACTTCTTAGCCAACAGGCTTCAGTTTATCTCAGGATGGCTAAAACATACCCTCTTAGATGAACCTTGGCTAGATGTAGAACAAGCACTCTGCAATAATCTAGAGATCTCAGACCTACCATTTATCAGCTCAAACATCCAACGACATGAATGCTTTAAAAGCATCAACATCAGCTCTTCTCTGACAGCATGGTGGGAGTTTCTAAAATTGACGGCGTCTTCATTAATCCCATGCAAACGTACACCTATCTGGAACAACCCTGACATATTACAAAACAATAATATGATAAACTTTTCAGATTGGAGTGGTAAAGGAATCAAATATTTAGAACATATACTAGAAGGAACAGAATTTTTTTCATTTGACAGACTAGTTACACAATATGGGATCAACAAGAAAAGATTTTTAGAATATCAACAAATTAAATCCATAGTAAAAAAGAAATTTAAACCGGGTCAAGTTGAACTACAAACACCACCAAGTGTGGTTCAATTTCTTACTCTTAAAACCCCCAAATTACTATCCAAAATATACAGAATGCTTTCTAAAACAGATGAATCAATATCACTTCCTATTGCAAAATGGGAAGCGGATTTATCAGTTAACTTAGACCTAAACTTCTGGTCTCAGATTTGCTTAAAAACCTTTAATCTAATTAGAAATCCCAGTCTTCAATTAATTCAATACAAAATATTACATAGAGTGCACTATACAGGTCATCGGATGTTCAAGATGGGCTTTACGTCTACCAACAACTGCTCACACTGCCAAACCAATTCACTGGACAATTATATCCACGCTCTTTGGTTCTGTCCACCAGTTCAGAAGTTTTGGCGCGAGATATGTGAAGACTTATCGAAGTGTCTGAAATGTAACATTCCAACTTCCCCCTTAGTGTGTTTGTTGGGCAGTTTAGATAATGTCACTTCAGAAAAGAATATCTCCCATATGGTTTTCACTGCCCTATGCATAGCCAAGAAAACAGTCCTCATGAACTGGAAAAATAAAAATAATCTTAATTCTAACCAATATAGAAATTATCTATTAGATTACATTAGTCTTGATACAGCCTCTGCCACCACATCAGATCAATTGCTCTGGGCTCCTTTGATCAGCTCCATCACCTAGTGGGGGTGGGGGGTCATAGTCTGGTCCCGCCTTCACTGTTGTGATTGGTGTGGGGGTAGGGACAGGCTTAGGGCGTCGGGGGGTTCCCCGGAGGCATCTTCCTTGGGGGGCTCAACCCGGGGTAGCGGTCATGTCCGGTTAGGGGCTCTGTTGGCTCTCAGGTGACTGTTTCCTCGCGGCTGCGTGCAGCGGGGCTAGGGGAGGGTCTGTGCTGACGGACGTGGGTTACTGACCTGGTAGCCTGGCTGCCCCTGGGTGGGTCCGGGATGGGAGTGAGGTTCTGGGGGCGCTCCGTCTCTGGGCTGGGACCCGGACCGGGCCTCGGGGGCTTGGGTCCTGGTTGGTGTGTTGCCGGGGTTGTGGGCGGGTGGGTGCATGGGGGCCCAGCCCTGGAGCGGGGTGCCGCCGGTGCATCGAGCCACCTGGGGGGCTCTTCAACTGGTGGGGGAGATTGTCACATCTTGCAGGAGCTTTCCTCTCTTCAGGAGCTCCCTCTGCAGGAGGGGGAGATGCAGGAGAGGTGGCGGAAGATCTCAGCCTGGGTGTTTATTGTCTTATGTAGTCTGGAAGATGAGTGGATGGTGGGGTGGGTGCAGTTTTCTCTGTGGTGGGGTTGGGAGGACTGTCCCGGGCTCTGTGGGGCCGGGAGGCGCTGCTGCGCTGGGCCCCGGTCTGGATGGGCCTGGGCCCCCTTTCCCTGGCGGGTCGCGGAGTATGGGGGTGCCTACTGGGGTCAGCGGGGGAGCTGGCCCCAGGGAACGGTCACTTGCCCCTCCCTTCCTTCCCTCCCCATCTCCAGCTGCCTCCCTCTTCCCGCTCCACCACAACCACCCACACATGCAGGACCTTGGAGTAGTGCCCACCTCTCAATTTTAAATACACGTAGACATTGAGGGCTAGCAGGAGGGACTATGCGCTTACCTGCTGCTCTCTGGCAGGTAGCTCCAAGCCCTCCTGGGTTTTAAATGCACCTTAGAACACACATGCATCAACACTACAATGAGCGGGTGGAGGGAGGTTTGGAGTCTTCTCTCACCCCCATTCTCTGCGACCTGCTGGAGCGGGGGGGCTAGGAGGAGGAGTTGGCCGTCCGACTGCGGTCTGGAGTGTGGGGCCTTCCTGCTGCTGCAGAGTCGGGGCGGTCTGCCTCCCCCCACCGTAGGGAAAAGGGTAACACCACCTGGGTCTGGGTGCGGTTCCCCCCTCCAGGGGCAAGGGCACCTAGACCCGGTTTGTAGAGTACGCTTGGGGAGTGTGATCGTGTGTACAACGTCTCTTTATGTCTGTCTCCACGTTGGTTGAGTGTGGAGTAAGTGCATATGAGAGCATGAGGGTGGGAATGGATGTTTGTATCTGTGTGTGCCTGTATGTCTGTGTCTATATGTCAGGTTGGGTGTCAGGCGCCACCTCTCTGGGGACATCTCAGGCCCTCCAAGGTATGGAGGCCTATCTCCCCCTACCACCACTTCCCCTGCCAGTGGCGGTCCCCCTCGGACATCGGTGCGTTGGTGGTTCTTTGTGTCCGGGGGTGGGCGTCCAGGTACACACCGGCTCACTCCTTGGCGGCCGCTTGTCGGGGCCTGGAGCCTGGGGCTCGCTCGGGCCACTTCGGAGGTGGGGTGCCCCCGGCCTCTCGGCCTGGGGCTTGGTCACTCAGGCACGGCTGGCTGCCGGCGGAGCTCACGGGCACGTCACTGCAACTCCCCCTGGTTTCTGCTCCGCGGCTGCTGGGTGAGCCCTCATCTGGGACTCTCCTCAGCTCTTTCTGGGACAGTGGCGCAGCTGCCCCTCTGTTGGTCTTCCTTGGTCTCTTGTGTTCTGGGGGCCTCTGGATGTCTGGAGTTTTGATCTCCTCCATACCTGCTTCATGGCCTGAAGGACGGGACTGTGGCCCCCCCACACCCTCTAGCAGATTATTACATGAAGGAACCTTTTAAAAAACAAAAAACAAGCGCGTCCATGCTCACAGGTGTACACACGGGTGATCACACCCACAAACTACACCCTTTTTGGCTCCTACCTCAAAGCACACTGTGTTCTGTTGATCTTATGTGCTGCACAATAATGTTTAATATTTAGTATTTACTGTCATATTCCCATATATCATTGTGATGTTGTTTATTCTATTACTCTTGTTCTCTTCTGCTTGTTTTCTTTTTTCTTTCTCAGCAGGTGACCCAGGTGATTGATATATGCATTTTTTTTTCTCTGCCCGTTCTGTTGGTTTTTGTCTTTTGCCCTTCTCCCCCGTCCCTCTTCTCAGCTGTTTCTCTTTCCCTCTTTCTTTCTCCCCTTCTTTCCCCCAGTCAAGTCTGTCCCGTATTCAGTAAGTGAAAATAAAATAAACAATAAAAGGTGAATCAAATGGACCATTACGGCAAGGCTGGGATGGTCAATTTGGTAAAGTAAATCCGTTGGGCATCTTTCTTTGCCTTTAGACAACAATTCTGATGGCAAAAGAGCCAAACGGGACAGGCAAAAAAAAAAAAAAAAAAAGACTAACCTCGTATTGTGGATGGATTATCTCAGTTGTTCTCCTGACTGAAGTTTGGTCCGTTTACAGCATCCTGCCATGCATTTGTCCCTAACCATCAGGAACCCTCACGTTAACTTTTATCGAGTGGAAAAAGGTTAGCGTTCATCATCCAGCTTCACTGTGTTTATGTTATGCTACCATAGCTGTTTAGCTAGCCACCATGTAGCACAGTGGTTCCCAAACTTTTTTTCGCTGGGCCCCGCTTTGTTTTACAGAAAAATGTTCGCGGCCCCCCCCTCGCACACACACACACGCGCACACACGCATGCACTAACACACGCATGCACTAACACATCCTCCAACCACACACACCCATATTTTGCTCAATTGTGGTTTATTTCACACCTCAAACATTTAGTAAACAATTAAGCAAATACAAGTAATCTGCAGGTAGTAAGAAAATAAACTACTAACTCGCTACGTCCGCACCTACACGGGTATTTTTGAAAACGCAGCTGTTTCGTCCACACGTAAACGGCTTTTCGAATCACCGAAAACTGAGATTTTTTAAAACTCATTTTTTGCGTTCACGTGTGGACGAGGAATACAGAGTTCATCACGCAACATCAAATGTATGTGCCTATTTTCACGTCAGCTGTGCGCCACGTTATTGCTTACATGAGAGGAATTGCAGAATGGCAGATAAACCGTATTTTGTCTCTATCTTTAGGTTTTACACCCAGTTACTGTCCCTCTATTTAGAAAGGCAGAGGCGTCACGGTGTAATTATTTTACATGTAGTTGTTTTTTTCCTGTGTAATAATATTCAACATTGCTATCAATACATTTTTCCAAAAAAATGCCTCTCTGTGCAAAATGGGTTCAAAAACATAAACAGCTGTGGGATACTGTTTGTCCATGATTTAGACAGGGAAAACAAATCGTGGCAGGATCAGCCTGATGTTATTTGTATCCCACTGTAACTTTACTGTATAAAGAGCTAAAATCTCCAAAATGTCAGGAGTAGTTAGTCATTACAAGAAGTGTTTGTGAACTAAAAATCAAGAATGTGGGATACTGTTTGTCCATGATTTGAAGAGCCCAGCGCTGCTCCCGACGAAGGAAAGACCAATTCTGCAGGGGAGACCTACCTTGGCACTTGTGCTGGTGAAACCAGGGGAAGATATGCTTCACCATATTTTCTAGTCTTTGGCTTAGAATGAAGTTGGTTTGGAAACATATTCAGCTATGCTTCATCTCCTGCTTTGCGTTTGTGTAGGCGCCCCGTGCTAGCAGTGTCCAAGCGTTGTTTTTGGTATTTTTTCCCTTTTCATGCCGCGCACCCCCTGCAATGGCTCTACGCCCCCCCTAGGGGGCGGGCCCCACACTTTGGGAAGGTCTGATGTAGCACATCATTATATACCAGCTAGCCCAACTTCAGTAACCCTACAAACGTCACTGCTGTTTAGTTTTCTGTCTTCATTTATGTCAGAAGTGATTGCAGATTTTTTCAGAAATCCCTTCAGAAATCCATTTTTCAGAAATCCTTCAATCAGAACATGGTATATTATTTAATCTTACATTTTTTTTGGGAGACTTCCCGCGTACCAGTTGACTGCCTTAAGTCAACTGGGACCATTCTGTGTAGTGTTTTTATGCTTTCCCAGTGGCTGTGTGAGTTTCTTTTGAGTTACTTCAGCTTCCCCCGACTATTCAAAGATGTGCTTGCTAGCTTACATGGTGATTTGATACCTACATGCACTGTAGGCGTGGATGTCACATGCTTAGCTGTCTCTCTGTACTGGCATTGCGATCTTCTGGTGAGCTGGTTGTACCAGTTTGTACCCTGATACAGCTGTGAGCAAGCTCAAGTCTTGTGACCTCAAGTTGGATAAGCAGTTAGAAAATGGATAGATGGGATATTGCTACTTAGTTGACCATCTATGTCGGAATATGTCAACGATTTTAGATGACAGCAGTGAATGGACTAAGTGAGTTGGTTTTAAATGTGAAGAGGACCTTGTTTGTGACTAGATATTTTCTGAGCACTCAGTGTTTGCTTAAAAAGTCTGATAAAATTTTCCCCAGCTCATGACTGCCAAATGTAAGAAAAGAAAAATCAAGAAGTTGCTACACAAAAAAACGTTAACTTATTTTTAAAAGATTCTTCTACAACTGCTTTCTGCTTCTTATAAAATATATAAATATAGAAGAGTTAAATCCAAGCTAAATTCAGTTTCTTGTCTCATTTGTCTCTTGTCCCTTGTCTACAGCAAAAATAACAGTTTCACAAAACTGTGGAGGTCTTAGTAAGTTTACACTGTATGGCCTACAGGCCACAGCTCTTAATCTTTGAATGCAGGTGTTTTAGTTCCTTTGCTACATTTATGTAAAATCAAGTAACTACCCAGGCAATCTCACTAAATTTGAGGATGGTACTGTAATGGGATCCTGCCTTTGCAAGAAGTCAGTTTGCAAAATTTCATATCTCTTAGATATTCCACAGTCAACTTTAAGTGGTGTAACTAAGATATTTGCTCTGTGCAAAGCGTTAAATCAGGCACGGTTGTCTCACAGTAAAAGGTCCTGGGTTAAAATCCAAATGTAGGGTCTGTGTTGGCCCTGCAACATATGAGTGACTTGTCCAGGGCGTACCCAGCCTCTCACACTTACAGTGTTCACTGTGCTCATTTGTAAAGCGCTTTACAAACTCAAACATTATGGTTAACAGGCAGATTTTCCTGTTTGACTAAAGCTAGTCAAACAACGTAGAGCCACTTACTGCTACATCAGCCACTTACTGGTTAAATCAGCTTCACAGACAGTGTTACATCTATGGTTTTTGAGACCATGGCTCAATGGTGTAAATTAGCCTCTATATGTTTAGTGGTTCATGTCCTCTTTAAATGTTTAATAAAAAGTTTTTTTTAGCCCACACCGGTTGGAGCCATCTTACTGATGTATTTGTGGATGTTTGTTGTCTCATCCTGGACTGTGGTGCTGACACTCACCAGTCCCTGGCCTCCTTCCTTCCACTTTGTGTACAGCCTCAGGGTGCTGGACTTGGGGTGAAACCCTCAATGCATGGTCAGGAGCTTCCTTGTCTTGATGTCAGTGGCTTCTATCTCCTCCTTTGGCCCACTTATTCCAGCAGGGTACCTGATCATGGGCAGGGCATAGGTGTTGATACCCCGGATCTTGTTCTTACCGTTCAGCTGACTTCTCGGGACTTGCCTGACCCTCTGCAGGTAGTTGGTGGTTGCAGCTTTTCTAGCGACCTCTTCATGGTTCCTATTTACCTGTGGTGCCCCCAGGTGTAGCTGTCCTCTATGTCTGCAATATTGCCTTCTGGTAGTTCGATCCCCTCAGTTATGACTACCTTCCCTCTCTTTGTTACCATCTGACTACACTTCTCCAGTCCAAATGACATGCCGATATCATTGCTGCATATCATGGTGGTGTGGGTCAGTGAATCAATGTCTCGTTCACTCTTGGCATACAGCTTGGCTGGTTCTGTAAAGAAAAGTAGAGATGGACCGATCCGATATTACATATCGGTATCGGTCCGATACTGACTTACATTACTGGATCGGATATCGGAGAGAAATAAAAAATGTAATCCGATCCTTTAAATATCAAAAAAGCACCTCACAAAACTTGCGACACGGCGTAACTCAGCTCATAACCGTAGCACGTGGGAGCAGTGTGCTCACGTGATAGAGCGGCTGTGTGTATTTGTAGCCTCACTACCAAACCAGCATTTCATCTGGAGGAAGTGATCCCAGAGAGAAGTAGAGCAAGTGTATAAGTTCATCTCTGAATGTTTGTAAAAGCATTCCCGCGTTAAGCTTAACAACCGATATATGGAGCGACTGCC
The DNA here is from genome assembly GCF_965226115.1 of Aulonocara stuartgranti. NCBI lineage: Eukaryota > Metazoa > Chordata > Actinopteri > Cichliformes > Cichlidae > Aulonocara > Aulonocara stuartgranti. The sequence goes on from NC_138946.1 coordinate 28,624,605, forward strand.
TCTTCTCTCTCCCTCCCCTTCCTGCTGCTACCTCACTCATGAAACTGATCAATGATCAGCTGATCGTCTGTGAAGGTTCTCAGTCATCCCGGTCATCGTAGTCAAAGGAGCTTGCAAAGAAAAGCGTCTGGACTTCTTTAAGTTGCTTGAAGACGTTTCACCTCTCATCCGAGAGGTGGCTCTCATACAGAAGAGCCACCTCCACAGGACAAGACTCAGCAGTCCATCTGCATCTTAAGGATAAAGGACACTCTTTCAAGGATGCCAATGTTCACATTTTGGACAGAGAGGACAGATGGTTTGAAAGAGGAGTGAAAGAAGCCATCTATGTCCACTGTGAGCGGCCATCTTTGAACAGAGGCGGGGGTTTACGACACCAACTCTCTGCCATCTATAATCCAGTTTTGAGATCCCTCCCCAGACGCCTTAACGCCCACTCACATCCTGGGCCATCTGACCTCAGGAATTTGCATGATAAGGTGGGGCCAGGTTTCACAATGAACATACCTGAAACTCTGGCTGATTGGGACCCACACCCAGTTTCACACCTTGGCTCAGGCGATTAGAGGATCATCAGGGGGTCCTTTTGTCCCTCTGTGGGGGGTTACTCCCACTAGGTTTATATCTGGGACTCTCCACCATTTGACCTTAGAACTGAAGAAGCTTCTCGGATGAGAGGTGAAACGTCTTCAAGCAACTTAAAGAAGTCCAGACGCTTTTCTTTGCACGCTCCTTTGACGATCAGCTGATCGGCTTTTCTGTCGCGAGTTCATCTCTCTTGCTTGTTTTTGACCCACTTCATGCCAGAAAGAGGAAACCAGCGGCTGAACAACAGCAGCACGTTTTTACCTTGATAAGCTGTTGTTAGAATTTATTTAATATTACTTTCTACACTAGGATCATTTTCTACGTAGCTGACGGCTGGTAACTGTGCAGGGGCGGATCTAGCAAAGTTTAGCCAGGGGGGCCGATAGGGCATTAACAGGGAAAAAGGGGGCACAAAGACATACTTTTCTTTCTTATTCTCTGACCAAGTTATTCTCTGAACTGCAACCAACTTCAAAAAAAGTGTGCCAGCTACTGAAATTAGCTGTGGACTTGACTCCACAACAAAAAGAAGTGAAAAATCATCTCAAAAGATTCATCAGAGAGCTGGATAACATTAAACTTCAGAAATGTATGCGTTTCTGCACCGGATCTGACCTTATAGTAACAAACAGTATTTATGTAGAATTTCAAGATATGACAGAGTTTACAAGAAGACTGCAATTTTTAGTTAACGTAGGTTAAGGTATCAAAGTTTGGCATTTGTTATTGATTACAAAGGTTCCATTTAAAGTTGGTGAAAATATTTTTTAAAATTCCAGTATTTTCTTAATGTCATATTGTTTCTAAGCATACCTGTTATTCATCCATCAAATTGATTCAAGCTGCTTAAATGATTCAGTCTGTTTTGAAGACGGTTATTGATTACTGAGATCATAAATAAACAGTCACGTATACAGAGACACACAGTGCTTTAACTGTTACGACACACCCACACGCACACTCACTCACGTACGTACACACATACACACAGGTACGCGCACACAGTCACTCACGTGCACTCACATAGACACACGGGTACGCGCACACACAGGCACTCACGTGCTTGTGCATACACACACAGACACACGGAGTTTGCAGCACACCATGGGGGTTTTATGATGGGGTCACTTCTATAATGCTGGCTGTAACTAACAAAGACGTGGAAGATCTGCAGAGGGACACCGGCCTGGCACATCTCCCTTTCTAGAAGATGCATGCTTAAATGAAGATGAATAAAGATGAATAAAGGTTTTGTGAAATTACTACTGGGTTCCGGTGCCATCTCTGGATGCCCGGGGAATAAAAGAACCAGGGTAAAATTGATTTCTCAACAAGACTCAAGCGTTTTGTATCACTGTACATTGAAGCTTTTTATTACAAACAATTTACAATACTGAAAAAATGACAGGAAGTATTGTTTTCTGAAGTAACAAAGCAAAAGACCGCTGTCTCTCTTCAGTTGCTGAAATACTCCACAAGAGACCCGAGTCATGACAGCAAATTGTCAGGGGTTGCTGAGTGGATGTGGAGAAAAGGACTCAAACGCAGGACTCACGGTGAAGATGCAGGATGTTTATTGTGAGGGACGAATGACGAAAACAGGAGATGGCTGGCTGACTGACTGACTGACTGACTGAATAACTGAATGAACGGCTGACTGATCTGAACTTGGGAGGCAAACATGGGGCATAGACAGCAGTGACAACATTAATGACGCGACGCCGACCAAGAGAGAACTGAGGACTTAAATACACTGGCTGAACAATGACTGATAGGTGACAGGTGAGTGAGCAGCTGAACACAATTGAACTAACGATGCATGGAATAAGAACTAGAACATAATGCACACAGAGTAACGTAACACAAAACAGGAAGTGGAACGTACAGAGGATAAACAGTGAACATGAACTGAAAATACTGGGTCAACGACCCAGAAACCCTGACACAAATGTGCTTCTGTTTGTTTTTTAACATGCTGTAGTTGCCTGACTGAACATATAAGTCCTGTGCACATAAAGTAAAACTATTGATGAAAAATGTTCACCTCGAACGAGCAAATCCCAGACAAAATGTAGTAAAATATTTAAATCGTGTTGAACATTAAATTGTGTATATATATCAGTAAAAATCACCCTTTCTATGGCCATTTTTCATTAGTTTTCAATTCAGTCAAATGCTTTCTTGTATTGCTAGGTTGCACATTTTTGTATAACACATCCTCCTCTTCACCAAGATTCTAGAGGAGATAGTTGCTATGTGTTGACGTTTCTGGAAAAACAGTAAAATCACTTAAGTCCTTTTCCATGACTGACTCACTGTGTCCTTGTTTATGAACAGATCTAGAAAAAGAGAGACAGGGACATGAGCTCTGAACTGTAAGCATGGTCTGCTTCTTTTGTGTCCGGTGAAGGAGCAAACAATGGAGAGGGCGGTGATGTTCCATCATTCATGTTGTGTATAGACACAACCTGTGGTAGGCTACTTTGCATTTCAGAGGTTTCTGTGTTGTTATCCTCTTTGTAGTCTTGCAGTCTTATAGTTTTCCTCTGTTGGTGGCTGCTGCTGAGACTTTCATCATCTGAAAGTGTAACCCAGTGTTAATTTGGTTATCTGATATTGTGTGATATTCAGTATTTATGTATATATCTATATTGGGTGTTCAGTTATAAAATGTTCTTCAATGATTTTGAGTTTTTTTTATTGCTATTGGTTTGCGGCTGCTTTACGACAGTCGACTGTGGTAGTACATCCTAGCGGGAGGGGTTACGAGCTCACGTGGCTTGTAGCTGTGCCAGAGAGCAAGCTTTGGTGAGCTAGCGGGGAATATCTCCTTCTGCAGTAGCCTTAAAAAAGACTATTGTTCGTTCTCCTGCCAGACGCCTCGCTGCTGTGTTGCCTTACTGCTGTGCTGCCTTACTGCCTTACTACCGTGGTGTCTCGCTGGTGCCATTAAAGGACCGGCAGCTGCCATCCATTCATCCATCCGGACCTCGATTATTTGGACCGAAGTACTCACACACACGCCCGCACTCAGTGCCATACACTCTCTTTATTTTGCTGGCCAGCTAACACCATTGTTTTTTGTTTTTTTTGTTTTGTTTTTGCATTCACAAAGACTATCCAAAGACATTTTGGTTATTGTCAAATAGACACTCTCTGATTACGGACTGAGGAGGTTGTGGTGTTACAACCCCAGGACTGAGAAAAAAAAGACTCTTTACATAATATATTCACTTGTCTCCTGGTTAGGAGAAGTGGCTATTGATGGAAATATATTTTTTTCTTCTTCTTGTCTTTGTTTACATTGTATCCCAGAGAAGTTTTAAGTTGTTCAGGTTGAAACATTTGCCCTTAGAGTTGGTTAAGTTTCCTTTGATGTATCAGTGTCAAGCTGATGTTTAAGAGGGTATGTTAAGGACAGATGTGCTCCAGTCCATCAATCCTTTAAAGTGCTGGACACCGATGGTAAATTGCCATCAGACCCTAAATAAATTGTCCTCTGCTTTCATCCATATTGCTTCACTCATTCTTTGTTGAGTAGATGTATTGGTTACAAAAGCACCAAGTTCAAGTAGGCCTGATTCTCTCATAATTTGGAAGAGTTTGTCAAGGCTATGTGAGACTTCAGTGCCACTGTTTTGGCTGGCCTGGGATAAGAGATGGGTGTGCTGATGTAACTGAGTAATTTCTCTCTCTATAGCAACATTCTGCTTTAGCAGCTCCTTGGTGCGTAGTGTAATAGCCAGCAGGCCCAACTGGTTGAGAATCTCTGCTGTGTTGAGGAAACTGCGCTGACGTGTGGAAGAGCTGTCTGGAGCTAGGTGATATGGACTGTGAGCTGTTGAAGTGGGAGATGAAGAGGAAGGAGAGGAGGATAGGGGAGAAAAGGAAGAAGGTGAAGAGGGTATGTGGGACCTCGAGATGGACAGTGAGCCTAATCTTTCAGAGCTGGAGTTTTTGTGACAGTGGCGGGACTTGTGTTGGGTTTTAGATGAGGCATAACTGGGCAGCAGGCAGTGAGATAAGTTGAGGATAGAACTGTGTCCTCCTCTGACTTTATGTTGGAAATGGACTTTGTTGTGGACAGGGTTTTTCAAACCAGAAGAAAAATAAACAAACAAACACAAGATGTAGAGGAGGTTATGGTCAAAAAGAGATAAGTTGTAGGGCACAAAAACAATCATATACACATCATCTATGCATTGACATGGAAATGTATTACATATACTGGGACAAATGATCAAATTAGCAATTTTAAAATGAAAGAATGATCAAAAACAGTCTAAAAATATTCAAATCCAGTTTAACCTTATTTTCTATCTGAAAAATAAAGCAAACACATTGTATATTGTGTGCTTAGCACCGAATATTGGCCCAAAAAGGTTAGAAACTAACTGATGAGGAAAGTCAAGATTTCAGAAGCTAGAGATAGCTAGGGTGATAACTAGGCTAATGGCTAAAAGTACTATTCTCAGAAATTGGTTAAGACCAAATCAGAACTAAAATTATTATGAATATTTAACAATGCAACACACTAGAATGGCGAAAAAATAAATACACCTCCACATTTATTATATCTTCAGATCCAGTCAGTTACATCCAGTGGTTCCAGATTAGCTACCAAATATTAAAACCTGTTCGACTTATTCAGACCTCTGACATCAAGAGTCAGGTGTCTCTATATGTGTGCGCAGTTTGTAGCGGCATCTTAATAGATCTAATGAGGTTTCTAAGGGCACTAAAGGATGGGATTTAAAAACAAAAGAGTTTTAAAGCACTTTGAGGCCACTGTTGTTCTGATTTGGTGCTGTACAAATAAGATGGAATTGAAATGAAATGATCTTCTACTTATTTAAAAGTCAATCATTGGGCTGTAAGGAAACTAATCCAGATTTGGTGCAGATTCTGGATCTGTTGAGGACTAGCCACTCCAGCAAATGTAAAATAAAAACAGACTGTTGTGATGCAAAGGAAAGTCTAAAACACTTCTATTCTCTAAACACAATTTATAACTCAGCATTTAGAGGGGTTTCCATTTCAAACCAAATCCCCCCCTCCAAAAAAAAGTTGGGACACTGGGTAAAATGCAAATAAAACAAAATACAATGATTTGTAAATGTAATAAACTTCAACAACACAGAAAAATGTTTAAAATAAAAAAAAAGTACCATTTCAAGAAAAAAAAGCACATCAATCAATCAATCAATCAATCAATCAATCAATCAATCTTTATAAAGCCCTTTTCATACAAAGATGTAGCACAAAGTGCTTTACATGGTTAAAAGCAGCCCACCCCACCCTGCCCTCCAACTCACTCTCCACACTCTCATTAACATAAACGATCATGGATACATAACCCCCCCCCCAACGCACACACACACACACACACACACACACACACACACACACACTTAAAAAGTAAAATTGGGCTGGGCACACATGAGCCAAGTGAGGAAACACTATCACGGGGAGCCATGTGCACCGGGAGCCGGTCACAGACCGCAGCCTCCAGGCTGGGCACACAGCAGGAGGGAGGCAAAGAAGCCCCCCAGCCAGGCTGAGAAGACCTACAGAGCCCCAGCAGCCACGGTCGATCACAGCCCCGGTGCAGAGAGCCCCCTCCGAGGAAACACTGGAGATATGACCTAATAAGAGTATATACAGAATAAAAATAAATAAATAAATAAAATAAATAAGAATGGGATACAATATAAATATAAATAGAGTAAGAAGATAAAAAATGAATAAGAATAAAATCAATAAATATTAGGTAAAATCTAAATTAATAAAAAAAATTAATCAAAAGGCCAGTGCCTGAGGACCTCAAGGTCCGCGAGGGTTCATATGGTAAAAGCAAATCTGAGAGATAAGAAGGCCCAAGACCATTAAGACATTTAAAAACCAATCCTGATCCTGAAACACACAGGGAGCCAATGCAGCAATTCTAAAACCGGTGTAATGTGGGCCCTCATTACACCGGCCTGAGAGAGAATAGGGCGGACCCTGGCTATATTTTTAAGATATTTTTTAGATGATAAAATCCAATTTTGGTAACATGTTTAATATGTGGGATAAAACCAAGCTCAGAGTCAAAAATAACACCCAGGTTTTTCACTTGTAGTGAAGGGCATAGTGAAAATGCCTGTAATTTAGACAAGAGTTTCTCTCTCTGAGCCTCAGGACCAATGATTAAAACTTCAGTTTTGTCCTGGTTAAGCTGTAAAAAAAAAACACACATTTACCACTGTGCAGCATGTCGTCTTAAATGTCTGGGAACTAAAACCAGTTGTTGAACGTTTTGGAGAGGAAAGCTAATAGAATTCTAGCTGCTCAACAGTCCTGGGTTGTCTTTGTTGTATTTTTCATTTCATGATGTGCCAAATGCTTTCAACTGGTGAAAGGCTTGGACTGGACAATTCAGGAACAAAAATGTATTTTCTAAAAACCCATTGTATTGTTATACCTGCAGTATTTGGTTTACCATTGTGTTGCTGAAGTATTCAATGACAAAAAATCATAAGCGTCCTATATTGATGGGAGTTGACGAGAGTTCTCTATATTCTCAAAATCTTTTAATGATACTATGCACTGTAGATGATGACATATCCAAAGTCCAAAGATCAGCAGCCCAGCACTTCCTTTTAAAGACCTGAGCACCAGAGAACCACCTTGGAGAGCAGTAAAAGAGGTGGTAAAGAATGCTGAAGCGTCAGAACGAGTGGCCTGCCTTACACATACTGAAAGAAATACTCAATTTTGCTGCACAGACTTTGTGCCAAAAGAGTAGGGATTTTCTAAGATTTGCCAATTTTGAGCTAAGATTTTCTTTTCAGGCTTGGAAACACAGATTACAACATACCCGAAGGAGAATGGTATGGGCTCAAAATGTGGTCATAAATATTTTGTACTTGTAAATCAGTTTTGTATGTGTAAAAAGAATTTGTGTATGTGTACAGCGTTTTCCCCAAGGAAAACCGCAGTGTTTTGAAAATGCTCTCGAAAACTTATATATTTCAAAACGGAGCTGTCCCGTCACAGTGTGGACACTCGAAAATGCAGACTTTCTAAAACGATGACACATTTTAGTCATGTGATGTAGTCATGTGACCAATTAAACAAAGATAGCGGAGTGCATTATACAGCAGTTGTTTCTCAGTTGTTTTTTTTATGTGGACGCGCAACTCTGTGAAAACTACTTAAAACGGTAGGGTGGACGCAGAGCGTTTTCAAACGAAAACGCCGTTTTCAAATATATCCAGGGTAGTGTGGACATAGCCTGAGCATTTCTTCTTCAGTCACCTTTCTCACTCACTATATGTTAATAGATCTCTCTGCATTGAACCTCTGGCTCTCTTCCACAGCATGTCTTTTATCCTGTCTTCTTTCTCAAACCCCAACCGGTCGCAGCAGATGGCCGCCCATCAGGGAAGGGTGGTCATCTGTTCTGCCGGAGGTTTCTTTCTGTTAAAAGGGAGTTTTTCCTTCCACTGTCGTCAAAGTGCTTGCTCATAGTCATGTGGCGTCATGTTATTGTTGGGGTTTTCTCTGCATGTAGGGTCTACTTTACAATATAAAGCACCTTGAGGCGACTGTTGTTGTGATTTGGTGCAGTACAATTGAATTGTAAAAGTACCAATGTTCTGCATTAAAATATACCTAAAACGCTATATAATTGTTGAGTCATTAAAGTGTACACCACAGCTGGAACTAATTTACTGTAGCTAAATTATACAATAATTTATTAACTGATTTATATTTTATATTAATCCATTCATGCTCATGTTCTTATGCTAGGAGGCTGGAACCTATCGCAGCTACCATATGGTCAGTGTGAAGGTACACCCTGGTCAGGTCGCCAGCCTGTTGCGGTGCTACAGAGAGACAGACAGCCATTCACACCCATATTCACACCTATGGGCAATTTAGAATCACCAGTTATTCTTGGTGACTCCAGTAAATGCATGTCTTTTGACTGTGGGAGGAAGCCGTAGTACCTGGAGAGAACCCACGCAGACACAGCGAGAACATGCAAACTCCACACAGAAAGCTCAAAGCTCAGATGGTAGATTCAACCCCAGGACCTTCTTGCTGTAGCTTAACAGTGCTAACCACCATACCATCATGTTACCCTCATGTTAGTCTAACTCTGCTAAAAGATTTGTTCACTTTAAAAACAAAGTTTGCCAGTTTAACTACATCTGTTATTTTTACTGTGTAACATTGGATGTACTGATTCATCACTGGCTTCACTTTGATACTGAAAATCTTAAAAATCATAGAAGTCAGTAGTAATATACCTGTACCTCTTTTTGCCCCCCCCCCCCCCACACCCTGAGGGCATTCCCCCCCCCCCCCCCCCACCCACCCCGAGGGCATTTCCCCCCTCCCCTATCCCCCTCCGCGTCCATGTGCGTGTGCACGTGCGCGAGAACGGACTTTTTGCACGTGCATGTGTGTCCAGGGGTCATATGAGTTCACATGTGTTTAATAGAGTATTATTTAATGAAACCATAATGTGTTTTAATTAAACTCTTTTTAAAGGATTGTATAGGTCTCAGAGTTCTGTTATTTAGACATAGGTGATTTAATTGAACTACTTTAGGGGTATTTTAACTAGTTAGGAGCCTTTTGCATTTTCTTCAGTGCTATTTAGGAGCAAATAGTTTTCAAACAGAGGGCCGCAAATAACAGGTATCCCTTTAGAAATAAACTGTGATACTTCTAAAAGTACATATTCACACTAGCGCTGTATCAACCTCAATGTGGCTTTAATGCAACTAGTCTTATAATTATCTACTAGTCTGCAACAGTTAGACTCGCTGATTACACATAGCTGATTTAACTACTTTAGTGGCATTTCACACTCTTTTTAAAGGATTGTATAGATCTCAGAGTTCTGTTATTTAGACATAGGTGATTTAATTTAGCTACTTTAGGGGTATTTTAACTAGTTAGGAGCCTTTTGCATTTTCTTCAGTGCTATTTAGGAGCAAATAACAGGTATTCCTTTAGAAATAAACAGTGATACTTCTAAAAACCGTGTATTCCCACACAGCATTTAATTTAGCTAGTTTAGGAAGATTTCACTTTTCTAATAGTTTCACAGGCTAGTAGTTTTTTTTTAAATAGAGCACCACAAACAACATGTATCCCTTTAGAAGTAAACTGTGATACTTCTAAAAGTACATATTCACACTAGAGCTGTATCAACCTCAATGTGGCTTTAATGCAGCTAGTCTTATAATTATCTACTAGTCTGCAACAGTTAGACTCGATGATTACACATAGATGATTTAACTACTTTAGGGGCATTTCACTTTTCTAAAAGTTTCACAGGCCAATAGTTTTAAATAGAGCACCGCAAACAACATGTATTCTTTTAGAAATAAGCTGTGATACTTCTAAAAAACACATATTCCCACACTCTGTAACAGTTAGACAGAGGGGGTGCAGCTAGGCTCCCAACAGTCTGCAAAAGAAGTCATGAAGCAAACAAAAGAGGCTCCTTATCAAGAGCATCCCAGCCCAAAGGTGTATATACACAAACAGTTAATGGCTTTAATGCAACTAGTCTTATCATGTCAGAGGCCAGCAGAAACCATGTCCAACAGAGTCTCCAAAGGCCTGCCACCTTTCTTCCTTTCATCATGCTCTTTTATCTCTACATCTCAGAGGTCAACTGAAAGTAGCCCCACCTATATAAAAACACCCCATCAGACACACAGTATTTTCCTCAGCACTTCACAACTGCCGCAAGGTATAGCGTTTTAACTTGTTATTTTTTCACCTGAATGTGCGTTGGAGCCGACTTTGCTACCAGCACAGAGCGTTTCTGACAGTCGGGCGCTGCTTATACAATAGAGAAAAGCAACAACACAGAGTGTTTCTCTGCTCCAAGAAATCCGAGGGCCTTTCACAAGGTAAGCATGTCTGTTATGGCATAAATGTCTGTATGTCAGTGCTGATTATTCAAACCCTGTTTAAAATGTGAGACATATGTTGTCCGAAAACAATTCCTCTAAATTTGCAAAGTTACTGATTTAAAAAATATATATTTTCGAATTTTTAGTTGCATGTCAAACATATGATAGACTCTTGAGCATATTCGTATAGCGAAATTCACAATGGTATAACCGTGCTAAATAAAAGAGGACCAAGCACCAATGCACTCTAATCCACTCCGCTAAACTGTATGTTGATAAGTACATGAAGAGTACCTCTACCTCTACAGCTGAAAACAGTTTGTATCCGCACTCTGAGGGTCCGCTGAATTGTTTTAATGGCACTTTTTGACGAACAGCAGATGATGAAATCCTATTTATTGTAGAAACTGTCCCTAAGCTATTGTTGCTCATACTTACTGAGGTCCCTAGCTACTTCCTTACTATGTCAGTAAACTTTTTTGAAAAGGAAGCTGTTGTAGATTTAAAGAAACATCTTAATTGAAGCAAAGGCAAAAAAAAAAACTGGAATGAATTTCATGTGACTGTTCATATTAAAGCCAACAACAAGTGAAAATCCAAAAATGGCTCCAATCCTTTGTATTAATGATCTCCCCCCCCTCTCTCTCTCTCTCTCTCTCTCTCTCTCTCTCTGTGTGAGTGAGTGTGTGTGCCCTCACAGAAGGAAGGTCACAGCAGGAGCTTTTCTCAAACGCATTACCAATCAGTTTTTTACAAGAAGTGTAGCTCATACAATGGTATAAATGTATTCTTTGCGATACTTTATAAATATGAAGCTAAAGATTTTGAGTTCGTGCACATTGTGAAGCAAGAATCTAAATATTTGTGTCACAATGATTTCTATAAAAGCGTGTTGTTTATGGGGATAATGTAACAAATCTTTTGTGCGTCCTATTAATGATCAATGGTAATTGAAGAGGAACCCTGACTCAGGACATTTTCATGACAAGTGACAGCGCAGACAACTACTAATGAGAGAACATGTTTTATCATCATAAAGACTGTGATATGAAGCATCGTTAAAGTGTCACTTCAGTAATGTTGACTCATGTTTTTAATAATGACTTTAAAACACTAAACTCTAATTTCTGTGGTTTATTTTAAGTTTACAGAATATAACATGTGGTAAGACGACGAGTTTTACTTCTCACTGACCGTGTTATGTGTATCTATTTATCATGTATGCTACTTTGCTCTGTGGACTGTAAAATGTTTCATTGTGTTCATGAAATAAACCAGACTTTCACTGTCTGCATCTTTTACTGTTTTTCTGCTTTTGTTCACTCCAAGTTTGACAAAACCTACAGATATCCAGAGTTAACTCACTAACAATGTGGAGCAGTCACAGTGTATTTAGCTGCTTTTTCCCTGAACACAACCAACTGAGAGAAACGCCTGTAGGCCTCACTTTGGTCATTTGAACGCTGAAGGAGATTTGTTCCATAGACACATACTAGTGTTTCCTGCACTACTATGTTCTATATAAATCCAGATTCCTTTTATAGTTTGCAGTGAAATTTGTTAAACCATTGCTTAATGGGACAGAAGTACAAGTCACTCTTTACTAACACATTTGTAGATAAGTTTATTGCTGAACAACACAGCTAGCAGTCTCACACACTCTTTAGGTTTTTCAAGTTATGTGTGTAAGGGTTTAGTCTATCAGACCTTACCCTTTTTCCCCAGTATCACAACAGTATGACTCCCAAAGTACGGCTCAGTAAACAACCAATGATTCTAAAGACAGAACAGAAAGATACAGTTGGAAGATGAATGATAGCGTTTTTATGATGCGTAGTAAAACGACCCCCTCTTCTTCTTCTCTGTGTTGTTGTTGTTGTTCGTGTGTGTGTGTGTGTGTGTGTGTGTGTGTGCCTTAGAAGTCAAATAATACATTAGCCATACTTAAAAAAAACATCTGAATTTCATTTAGAACTGAGATTCTAAGTTGTAAGCAGAAATCTTATGCACAGCCAGAAACATGTTTCCCCACGTTCACAATGCTGAGGTGACAAATCCACAACCCCCCAACAAATGGTTTGTTACACGCGGGTGTGAAGGGCAAGCTTTACTTACACAGCCTCACACACACTAGATTTTTAAAGTTTTTGGGTACAGGGGTTTAGCCACAGATGCAACATCCACTTTTGATAAAGATCACTCCACCTGTTTATTTGTTAAGAAATTAAGCATCTTTATCAAGCTCTTATTTATACATGTCTAAACAATAATAGACACAGTGTGCTCTGTGACATTATAGTCTTCTACTTCTGCTTCCATCGGTTTGCATTTTAAACTCCCAGCCTTTCAGTTTGTTATGAACGACTTATATTTCTAACATTTTGTGATATAAAAGTGAACCATGCGACTTTTTTTATTTTCTGTTTGATGGAAGGACTTAAGACACGAGTTATTTAAACAATTCTAAATGACAGTGTGATGGCCATAGTACTTTATGTGGGCCAAATGTGTTAAGGATAATGTTTATCAATGTAAAATTGCAAAGAACCTTTGGATAGATTATAACATTTTGTAAACAGTTACCTCAGAAGCTGTACTGGCAGTTCTATGTATGTAAGGTAAAACTATCCACAGTACTTCCACTTAAGTAACTAAACACATAAAGTCACCCTTACCAGTAATCCGCTGCTCCTTGAAAAAAGTAGCACAAACAGACAACTGACTGAGCAATGATAAGTAGAGCTACCCGAGGCCGATACTCAAGCAGAAGAAAATTAAAAGTTGTTGTTTTTGTGGCTCGAAAAATTAAAGAAAGTATGTTTAATAATTCAACAAGACCCGCACCTTCAACACATGTACATTCAAATTTTGGAACAGGCTCAACATTGCTGTTTGTTCAATAGTTTTTATCCGTTCGAAAAAGTCATTTTACGGCTTTAATGTTTCCAGCTGATAAGGAGAATGAGTGCATTTCAAATGAGCGTCCAAAGGCTTTAAACATCTGCTTTGTCTGTAACGACAGTATCAAACTACAGAGCATTGTTTTTACTAAAATTCAACATTTTCAGATGAAAATTTGGCTGCTTTTTGTTTTTTTCACTGTAACACACACCTCAACGCCGTTTTTAGGATATTCTTGGTGATCCCACCTTTTTTCATATTTAGGCTTTTGGCACTGAGGATATCTAATACGCATGTTGTCACTGTGTTTTTGTACTACCAGCTGCGAGGGCTCTGCTTTGAGCAGTCTGTTTTTATTTTGTCTCGTGACTGTGTGTTTTTTTTTTCAAACGAGATCCTCCTCAGTTTGATTTTGTTACCACAAACTTTGTGTGAAGTTCACAACAGAGGTAAAGAGATTTAAACACCCCAGTTTAAGGAGGCAGGCAGGGGTTGGACCACCTGCACAGGACACAGGAGATGTGCAACAGAAGCAGAGGGAACATTTTACAAGATGATAAATGGCAGATTTAGGTGATTAAGGACTGTTGACAAGATTAAAAGACACGTCCGTCAGAGTTCAACAACATTACAGTTTGATTAAATAAAACTTTTTTAAACTACACAAGGGTCATTTTCTCCTCTGATAGTAAGCATATTAAACATGTCAAGAAAGAAAGAGTATAAAGAAAAATAGTAAGTGTGTCTAATTAAACTCTTCCTGTGAACCTTATATCATCCTTTAATATGTTCGGTGTTACAAACTTGAAGAAGCACAGAAAAGATCATCAGACATTAATCTAATCAGTTTTCAGCCTTCATTCATATTGAAAAGTTGAAATCTTCCCTGCTAGACCCAAGTGCAGCGTTTAACACCGTTGGCCATAACATGTTATTACAGCTATTATTAAATGGAGAGTCCTCTTCACACACTGAGGTTAATTATGAAGCTCCACAGGCTTCTGTGCAAAGACCAGTTTTGTTTACATTATACGCGCTTTAGAAGGCATAGCATAGCATACATTTTCACTGCTATGCATATGATACCCGCTTTTATTGGTTAAACCGCCGGGATGTCTTAGACACATAATGAGCTTTAATTTTCTGCTTCTAAGTTCAGATAGAACTGAGGTTATTGTGACGGGGCGTAAAAATCTTAGAAACACTGTGGCTAACAAGATCCTTACTCTGGATGGCATCGTCTTGAGCCGCCTGTTGTAGTGATTTGGTACATTATAAGTAAAATTGAAACAAACAATCCCATAGCACAACATCAACATTTATTTATATACAAAAATAAAAATGCTTTTTCAGAAAAGAATTGTAACTTTTTTTGTAACGGTTTTCACGGTATCGATGAACAAAGACGATGCCCAACCGGTGACGCCGGACAGGCCAAGTGAGGGTTGAGCTTGGTGCTAGTATGGTGTGTTTAACTGCTGTCGTAAATACAAAATCAGACGTTCATGTGTTTCAAAGTAATTTGACATTTGAGAAAGCAATAAGCGTAGTAGCATTCTTAGCTTACATTAATTCAGTGATTGTCTTACACAGCAAATTCAAAAGTGTTAAATTTTTTGGTGTTAATAGTCTTCTTGCAAAAGTAGAGTTAATTTTACTCTAAGCAGAGTCACATTCTTTTAATGTAACTCTGAGGTGTAAAATGATAGTAGTTAAAATCGAGTGTTAAAAATGAGTCTTTCTCTGTCAAATCTGGAGGTGTTACAATGGAAACATTAACTCTTGACCTCTTAACTCTGAACTCCTAGAGGGGCTATGACACCAACAGAGTAAATTCACAGACTCCGCCCCCAGCACGGCTCCAATCGAAGCTGAAGTGCAGCCGTTTCAGAACATTTTGCTCTACATATTTGAGTTGTTTGCCATGCTTGGTAAGTCATTTTTTCAACGATTGTTTCAATTATTATTATGAGCTTTTACTTCTGTGGCTCTTTGGAGTTGAGACAAAGCTGTGTGAAAGGCATTAGCCATGTTGCTCGCTGATAGCATAATATTCTGTTTTAGCTAGCTGAAAGGTATTGTTTGCGGGCAAATACCACAGCCTTGAAAAAAGCTTGCATGTGAATTTTCAGTCAAACTTTTGGTCAAATACACCTAAAACAATGTCTAGAATGTGAAATGTTGGTATAATGGTGCTACTTGAAGCCTGAAAACGATCGCCCATAAAAATAAAAAAAAAAACGAGCAAACAGCAGTAGCTGACGTCCTGACTGGATTCTACGTTAGCATAGATCCCTCCAGAGTTTTGTGCACACGGTTTAGGTAAAAATGAAAAAGGTTGAGGTTTTACATTTAGTTCAGTATTACCTGTTGCCTGTGTCCTTGTCTTTTGGGAAAATACTTTACACAAGTAATGGCTCAAAGAGGATTCCTTTTTTTTTTCTGTGCTGCAATTGTTTACTGGATTATTTGTGCCATTAATTAGCGTCAACTAATTTTTATTCAATCTCCGCACAGGATATGCTTGTGAAGATGGAATATGGGGGAGAGCAGAAGTGCGTTGAAGTTCCACAAAGGGATGAATGAAGGACATGCATATTGTATTGAAGAAATAAGTGATGAGAATGCTGTTATTTGCATTTACCATGTCAGACCTTTTGATAAACAAAATTCTAATGAAAGTGAGAACATGTATGCTGTTACATCTTTCAGAAGATGTTTTGAAATTGTGGTGCACAGTTCAGAATAAATGTTTTTCAAAAACCATTGCATCTTTTTAGTAAATGTTTATTTCCAAAAAAAATTTCTAGAAGTTCAGAACAGTAAAATTCCCGCTTTTTAGAATGAATTAGAAGATAACTCTTACGTAGTTAAACTAAAATACTCTTTGAGAGTTAATATATAAACTCTTAACACCAAGTGTTAAATTATCAACTCCAGACAGATTTGGTGTTTAACACTAAATCAGAGTTAACGTATCAACTCTCCAAAAAGAGTTAAATTAACACTTTCTGGTGTGGACCCATATAGACACTTTAATAGTGTTGAAATCAAATCCGACAGTGTTAATTTGGACATGCTGGATTTGCTGTGTACTTTTAAATCTTCACTATAATAAAAAAAAAAAGTACTATTGAATCTTAATATCCTGACAAACGTGTTGTGGTTTTGTTTTATTTTCTACCTTGTGTTTACAAAATACACGTTATAAAACTCATAAAAACTCTTCATGTGGGTATTTTACCTGCCTTACCAACCACCGAATTAAAACAAAGCTCACCTTGGAAAGCATGTTTAAATTGTTTCCATCAGTAGACAAAATTATTCTCTTCTAGATCTTTCATCCACTTTGCTGAACAGCCCTCTTATTTTTATCAACTCATTCGCAAAAAACAAGTAGCTTCAGATGAACTGCTGAGGAGTGTTACTGACTAGCATTAACTAAAATAACTAAAAATAACTACTGACCATGAAAAGTAAGGACTTTTAGGGTTTCTATTTTGAAATTGATTCTTTGCTGTTACTGAAACCTCTTTTGACAGGTGTGCTTCCCTTCACTTTCATCACTGGTGCTCTGAAAACATGTCCAGATGATACATTCATTAGACAACCACAGCAGTCAAACTGCTTTTCCTTCTTCTTTTCCTTCTTTCAGCTGCTCCCTTTAGGGATCAGCACAGCAGGTGTTTCAATCGTCATATGGTTTAATACCAACGTATCTCTAGAAGCCTCTTGTCACACCAACCATCTGCATGTCCTCCTTCACTACATCCTTGAACTTTCTCAGACACTAGCTCTACTTTTAAGATTAGGCTTAAAAAGAAGATGATCACTGTCTCCCTAATCCAAACTGGAAGCTGGTTCCATACAAGAGGGGCCTAAAAATTGAAGGCTTTCCCTCCCATTCTACTTTTAAATATCCATCCATCCATTCGCTTCCGCTTATCTTTTTCAGGGTCGCGGGGGGCGCTGGAGCCTATCCCAGCTGTCATAGGGCGAAAGGCGGGGTACACCCTGGACAGGTCGCCAGTCTGTCGCAGGGCTAACACACAGGGACAGACAACCATTCACACTCAACATTCTAACTAAGGAGCTTTAAATAAAATCTTTCCCTATAGCTGCTTTGCAGTTATTAAGCATCATCCACCATAAAGTAGTATCTTGCAATTTAGTTTCCCCAACACTGTATGTTTTTCAAACAATACTGGAAGTTTGTAAGAAAAAAAAGGAGAAAAAAGTGGAGTGTGGTCCGGTGGAAAGTGCCCCACCAGTTACATTTGGCAATGTTTATTGTTATCATTACTTATGATGCAGTCATGTAACTTTTAAATCAGCGCAATAATATTCAGTGCACTTAGTGTAGAACAGAAAGTAACAACAGAAATATCACTGCTTTTTGACAGCCCAACAAAACCTGAATGCAGCATAGGAGAAGTGGATGTGTGTGGCAACATGTGAGGCAGCTCATGGAGGCGTGGCTTCTTCACAGCAACATATTTCTTGCTGGGGGAAAGAACTGTGAGCCTCACAATCCCATGTGTGCAAACCGAAGCCACGCCCCCCCCCCCCCGACATTCTGCAAAAGAGATGGCAGAAAGAAATGCAGTGTTATCTGAGTATGTAATTCTTACATCCTCTGAACGTGATATGAGTTAATTGCTGCCACTCTGACCATTTGGGCATTTAATTACGCTTCTTCAGGTAGTTTACTGAAGATCAATTTGCATGCATAAGGGGCTATCATCTCAAAGTTGACATACAACTTAGATACTCTCTTATTCATCAATCCAGACCAAACGCACGACCACTGAGCACTTTGGAGGAATGTAACGAATTTAATTTTGATTTAATTTCTAAAAGCAAACAAACAAACAAAAAACTAATAAAGTATCCAATGTAATGACCCCCCACCAAAAAAACAAAACAAAACACACACACACACACCATGGGTCAACTGGAGTCTGCAAGGGCTACTGAAATACAGCAGTGGTGCAATTTAAAGCATGCAGAGTGGAGGCTGACTTGCTTAAAGAAAGTGGGCAGAAAAATAATTGGACTACAGCAATGATGTCAGAATTCAGTTTTGTAGTATGGGAAAGTGGAAGTGATGTAAAAGAGTAGATTAGCAGCCAAAAACCTGCAGTAGGACACTTGAGTGGAACAATAAAGGGACGGTTTGTATGAATTCAAAAACTCGTACCAGTTTGCTTCTTGTCTAGAAGTATGAAGCGCCAGTCCGATTTTTTATGCCTGTGTTGAATAATGCCACTTGAATTGCTTTTTGAGTTGGTGGACTGCCTCTATGTGGTTAAATTACTGAAAATGTTATACTACATCTTTGAAAAATCCTGGTAAAGATGTTGCACCCCAACATCCTAAATAATTCTTGGATAAATGGCCATCCAACAAATTATGTTACTTGAGAAATTGTAATACATAATTGAACTGAGGTTTGCGGAGCTATAAAGAACTGAATATGTCTACATGTAGTAAATTTCATTATCGTTTTTTTTTTTTACATTTGTGGCATACAACTTGTGATCCCAGCCCATCACACATCACTCACACCCCTGTGGTGTAGGGGGGTCACGTAGGTCGCAGTGGGTAAGGCCAGTCACGTGGTTTTGCTGGGTGTTGCATTACCACGTGACCCTAGTGGTGAGGTTGCTGCAGTGGCCCCATTAACTGCTGTCTGTCTTGCTCAATTTTAACATTTTATAATAGTAATTTTATCTGCACCTTTGACATTGTGGGTGTTGGGGACTGAGCCTCGGCCCTTGCAATTTTTTGTTGAGAAATGTAATTTTTATTTCTGTGGAACTATTATCCACAGAGTGATAATCTCTACCCATCTTCTGAAAGGCCTCTCAGATAGTGATCATATTAAGGATCTGATGCTAAATGACTAGTTGTAAGATGTGTAGTTAAAATGAGACTTATATTCTAAAGTGCTTTGAGTGGTCAGTGAGAGTAGAGACTAGAAAGTGCTATAGAAAGATCATCTTTGAATCGAGGAGGGGGCCTAAGGGTACATCTTTCCATATCTTACAATGCTGTGATTGTAGGCATTCCCTAACTCTCTGTGAATGTTACTCATGGCCATTAATCAATGGTCATGAAAATTTGCATATTAAAGATCAAGGAACTGACCTCACAGCCCATTGTTTATTTAGTGGGCGAGTTTCAGTGATTGTGCAAATGTACTGTTTATAAGGTTGGGGAAACCTGGAGTCAGCTGAGACTGAAGAAGTCACTTGGATGAGTGATGAAACGTTTCTCCCACTGAAGACACTACATACAGATGAACAGAATCAACCTTTAGGATTTACTTACCTGGATACTGAGCATGCATCAAAACGTTTTTACATTATATTTAACATTTTTTTTTACTACATTTTTAAACAAACCAAAGAAAAAAAATTTCAACAAACAAATGATTTATGTTTTACAGATATGGGACAGTCTGGGCAGTGAGCTACCAGAACCTTTTCTATAATTTAATATAAATATCATGCAGAAATAATGAGATGTTCTGTTGAAAACACACTTCTTTATTGTATACTAAGATATCTCAGGGATTAAATGTGCAGTTAAATATATTTATGCTGAAAAGAAGTGCAGTTTCACTTGTATGGTCCCCATATGATCAAAGTGGGCTGTATGTGGCCCTCGATGTAAAATGAGTCTGACATCTCTGATGTAAAATGTTCAGCAAGTGAACTTGTGTTCTGGGGGACCAAAAATGCTAAATGATAAAGGCTACAAAGACAATATCTAACACATGGGAGACCAAAATTCTAAAGCACAAAGTAATAAAAAGTGACAAATGTCCATTTTTTGCAGTTAGCTTGTACAAGGATTGAGTTCAGTACACATCCTTCCATTTGTATAATATTATAATTTATTCCTTAATACTCAATGAGCTAATAATACAGAAGAAAAAAATGTTCAAAAAACAGACATGCAGGATTTTTTGGTGTAATAGTAAGATTAACTGCTGCTCTCCTCCCTTCTTCATATATTTCACCAAAGGTCACAGCCAGGATTGAATTAGAGGACTTACAAGTGTCATGGGGAGTTGCATGGCTTATTCATTGAATATAAAAAAAAAGAAAAAAAGAATGGTACAAACAGCAGCACCATCTTTGTAGGTCTGATGGTCTTGATTATGTTGTTAAACTGCACTGATGGCTATGTGAAGTTCTTATGTTACAGTATAGTCACTGTGGATAGGCTTTTTCCTTTCTGTGGACAAAGACAGATTTTAACAATAAGGCTCCCAGGCAAGGCACTGAAATCGTGCTAAGAGTAACACCTCTTTAAAAATGAAAGCTCTACTTATTTTTATGGCTGTATGATTGTAACCAAGGTGTTTATACACGTGTGTGTGTGTGTGGCAGAGATGCTATCACTCTCTTATGCTAGCAGAATAGGAGAATTGGGGGAAATGAGCTTCTTGGCTGGGGTCCTCACAGTCCAGACTGTTATCTGTAACAAGAAGGCAATCTAAGTCAGTGACCAAGAAACGTGATATTAACTTTGAATAATGATGGATCAGTGCTGACGGGTCCAACAAGAAGATACTTACACTTGTTTGGGGGAGTGAGTGTGATTGTTTGTGCTGTGAACTCCTCATCAAAGTACCGGGTATCTGTCTCTGATGTTACTTGCGGTTTGAAGAGGGGGGTCAGCTGTACCAGGGATTGGAAGAGACAGATATCACTTGGTAACATGCTGGATTTATAACATGCATGTAGAGGAGGGTCTACAATGCAGTTGGCATAACTCATACCTAGGGTATCCATTTAAAATTCCTACATCACTTCGGTCTTGAGTTATCATATTCACAAACTTGGGTGTACATGCTACCAGCCTGCCGACCTGCCCAGTGAGGTGATGACATTACCCCAATACCCTTTTGCGGAAATGGGGTAAAAAGCCACTACTTGACCCAGCTGTCTTAACTAATTATAGGCTGTTTATCTCAAAAGATTTTGAACGAGTAGCTGTGAAACAGCTAACTAATTATCTGTACAGGAATGGTTTATTTGGAGAGTTTTAAATCTGAATTTATCACAGTACAAAAGCAGGGTTAACGAAGGTTACAAATGATCATCTTATGGCCTCATCTCTGTGCTTATCTTGATGCAGCATTCAATACTTGTTACACAGATCAGAGCATGCTGTAGTTATTAAAGTTACTGTGTAAAAACCTAGATGACCTCTAATTCAGACAAACCTAAAGTTCTTGTCTTTGGCCCTAAAAATCTTAGAAATATGATGGATAACGAGATACTTACCCTGGATGGCATTACCTTGGCCTCCAGTAACACTGTAAGGAATCTTGGAGTTGTTTTTGACTACGATATATCCTTCAATGTGCATATTAAACAAATATTTAGGGCTGTTTCTTGCATTTCCACAATATCTCTAAAATTAGAAACATGTTGCCTCACAATAATGTTAAGCAATACTGGCGACCACCAGTGGTAGCCTCGTAGCACATACACCTATGGTCTCAATTTCAAAATCCTGCGTCGCTTTGTTTTTAAGTTATCACAATCATAAGATTTTCAGAAAACTTGACCTCTAAACTTGAGATTAATTAAAAATTCTGATTAATTTGAAAATTCTCGGTGACTTCTTTCTTGAGTTATTGCATTCACAAGATTTTGTAATGACAATACCCAATCAGCCTTTTATGGCTAAGGAGTAAAAAACACTTGTATTCCCATGCGCTAATATTTGTATTAATTTTTATTAGTTCAATTAGCTTTTTGCTTTACGCAGAAACAGCTAACAGAAATTTCCTTCAAAGAGCTACTTATTAAACTAATTATAAATTTATCCAGGAGTCTGAGAACAAAGTGCTCTATTATTATGGTGATAGGGTACTATGAGTTCTTTAAGAAAAGATGGGGCCTAAATATTTAACAACTTGTATGTGAGGAGAAGGATTTTAAATTTTACTTTGAATTTAACATGGAGCCAATGAAGTGAAGTCAGTATGGGAGGAATATGCTGTCTCATTCTAGTACCTGGTGGTACTCCAACTGGAGCATTTTGGATCAACAGAAGGCATTTCAAAGAGTTTTTATGACAACCTGATAATGAATTTCAATAGTCCAGCTTAGAAGTAATAAATGCATTAATGCATTTTCAGGACAAGATCAGAAATAATATTTTTAATTTTAAAGATACTGCACAAAATAAGTAAGCAGTGCTACATATTTGTTTAATCAAGAACATCCTGGTCAAAAACAACTCCAAGATTCCTCACCGTATTACTGGAGGCCTAGGTAATGGCTTCCAAAGTATGCATCTGGTTAGACACTGTGTTTCCAAGATTTTTAGGACCAATGAATCAGAATTTAGACGCAGGACATTTATTATCTTAAACAGTTTAACGAATTGGTGTGTCAGTGGGTATCAGCTGCGTAGCAATGAAAATGTATCGTATGCCTTTGAATGACACTGCCTAAGAGAGGCATATATAATGTAAACAGAATTAATCGTAGCATGAAACACTCTGGAATTCTATGATTAACCTTTGCAAGTACAGAACAATCTTCATTTACATGAAAAAATTGGAGTCTATTAAATAGATTTGATTAAAACCACTGCAGCGTACTACATTCTCTAACTACGGCATGCTCTTATCTCTGTAATAAAATCTTAGTGTCCAAAATATTAAATGCTGCACTGACAAGCACAGAGGTGAGGTAGGAAATTAGAAGTCATCCAGGTCCTTATGTATTTAAGACATTTCTGCAACTAAAAGTGTGAAAACAATCTCCCATATTCTACATTTGCCTTGACTATGGAGTAGGGTTGCAAGATGGAAGCCTTTCCTGACAAAGAAAAACATTGAAATCTGGCAAAAATTTGCAAAATATACATCAAGTATTCCACAAGCATGAGGAAACCTCTGATATGGCCTGATGAGTAGGCCAAACTTTTTGGTTGCAATTCAAAAGGTTGTTGGTGAAAAAATCAACACTTTGCACCACCAAAAGAACCTAATATCAATGGAATCTATCACATGTGGATTGGCCTGATGGCTACTTTCCATGGACATTTACCATTTATCAAAATTTGAGAACATCTAAAATCCGTGTCTGTGAAGGTTCCCAGCCATCCACCGTCATCGTAGTGTAAGGAGCTTGTCACTCCACCTCACCCAAATTCAAGTGTGTGTGAAAAATGTGGTTACTTTATAGTACATCTGGTGAGTGTTGGGATTCCTCATGAATGTTATTATTAATTTGGTTACTTTTTATTTCTCTCATGTCATGTTGCTATGGAGCAACAAGAATGCTACACTGCAAGAATGCCAGAATCCATCGTTTCATTTTTGACTCACTTGTAACTGCTGTTCCTGTTAAATGAAGACATGACTGATTGGACTGTCTGACTGCACTTGATAAATAGAAATAAGTTGTTAAAAAAAAGAAAGCCCCACCTTTCTCTGTTCCACATCATGCCAGTTGATGGTGATAAAAAATTTGTGAGTCATTACTTCTTTGGCATCACTGGGACCTCCTCCTAACCTGTCAGTCCAAATGAGATTATTTGAGAGTAAACTAGGCATTTTTAATATAATCCACACAGAGTAGTAGTTTGGGCTAATACCTGTGCTTGGGATCCTTCTTGAGCAGGCCAGCCAGCAGGGACTTGGCCTCAGGTGAGAGGTTCCGAGGAAAGCGGATCTCCTCCATTAGGATGAGCTCAAATAAGCGCTCGTGGTCTTGGTTATAGAAAGGCAATCGGCCACACATCATTTCATACATAACTACACCGAGACCCCACCAGTCCACTGCGCGGCCGTAGTCATTATCTTCTAGGACCTGAGGAAGAAGAGACCGATTTCTCAACAGCAGTAAAAAGCCATAACTCTGAATTGGCACACCATAGCATTTGGTGCAAATAATGGCACACTTTTGTGAGTCAAAAATATTTCTTCTTTATATGTTTTTTCTTCTTTTTCTGTTCAAACTTCTTATCAGTCATCTTTTACATCACCCCTTCTGATTGAAAGAGCAGGGCTAATCTTTTCTCTTAAGTGTGTAAAAAAATCAAATGCATCATTTTCTTCCTACTCTTTAAATAAGTGATCTGCATGTTTAAATGGAGCTGCCATTTAAACCATGCTTAACTGGTACTAAGGGGTCCGAATTGTGCCTGATATAATATCAGTGTATATCAGTGAGCTGATAAAAGGAACCATACCAGCTAAAATTCACCAGAAATTGAAACTCAGACTACACAATGTTTTTCTAATCTTCTACTGTCTAATTTGTTAATTCCATGCAAACTGTGGCCTCAATGTGGTCTTCTGCTGGTGTGGCCCATCTGTCTATAGTAGAGCCCAATATAAGTCAGTTTCAGTTCAATTTCAGTTTTAATTGTCATATGCAAGCTAGCACAGGGTCAACATTCCAATGAAATGTGTTTGACATGCAGAAGACAAGTCACTCAGCAGTATAATACAGTAAAAATATTACAAATATTAACAGACTAAATATATATAAATATATACACAAATGTATAAATAAAAAAATCTTAAATAGAAATGTGACCATTGAAATGGGGGTAATGGGATATTGCACATGGGATAAAGTGGCAGGAGTGAGCAGTAGCACAAACTGAGCAGTACAAGATTTTAGAGTTGCAGTTAGTACAGTATTGGACGGAGTAAGGGTTTTTATTTTTATTTAAATACTAATAAGAATGAAGTGACCAGTGCAGAGTGTAGTATGTTCTTGAGAAACTTTAGGACAGCTTCTGTGTGCATCCTGTGAAGTGTGGTGTCGGTATTCAAGTGTTGTAGTTGAGGTGTTGAATGGCTTGATGGTAAAAGCTGTTTTAATAAATAAAAAAATAAAAAACCAACTGGTGGTCGCCAGTGGTACTCCTCTTGACACAATTTGGAAATCCTGTGTTGGCTTGTGCTCAAGTTGTCGCATTGACAACATTTTCAGGAAACGTGACCTCTGACCTTGAGGTCAAGGTCACTGAGATTTGAACTAGTCTGAGATTATGGTATGGCATGAAACGTCTACATCACCTCATTCCCAAGTTCACAAACTTGGGTGATTGGGTGTCTTGGGTGTAGCATGATTCTTAGTGATATTGGACATTGGTCAACATATCAACTCACACGTACCTTGTTTTACTGTACACAGGAAAAACAAACAAAAACAGAACACTTTACATGGCTCAACCAAGACAGCTTCTTATGCACATAAAATATGAGTAATAGATTTACAGTTGCAGCAAATCTAGAGACAGGGGACCAAACTATGATATTAAACAAGCTATTAAACAAGCTTGACAACACAGGTGTGTTTAAAATGTGTCACCAGACAGTGCCTTACCTCAGGAGCCAGATATTCAGGTGTTCCACAAAAGGTTTTCATTGTTGC
The DNA here is from genome assembly GCF_965226115.1 of Aulonocara stuartgranti. Classification (NCBI taxonomy): domain Eukaryota; kingdom Metazoa; phylum Chordata; class Actinopteri; order Cichliformes; family Cichlidae; genus Aulonocara; species Aulonocara stuartgranti. Next base: position 28,650,442 of record NC_138946.1, read on the forward strand.
ATCTGGAGTAATGCCCTCTTTACAAAGGCCAAAATCAGTTATTTTAATGTGTCCGTCTTTGTCCAGCATCAAATTCTCCAGCTGAGAGGAAAAACACATTCACATCAGATTTCAGTATAATCATACACTGCTGCCAATTCAACAGATCCACAGTTCCTGTACATTTTCTTCGTCTGTTCACAAAACAACAGAAAAACAAACATGCTGTCTACATTAAACTAACCAAAAAATAAGCCTACATCTAGTCAAAGCAGCTTGCAAAGAAAAGCGTCTGGACTTCTTTAAGTTGCTTGAAGACGTTTCACCTCTCATCCGAGAAGCTTCTTCAGTTCTAAGGTCAAATGGTGGAGAGTCCCAGATATAACCTAGTGGGAGTATCGCCCACAGAGGGACAAAAGGACCCCCTGATGATCCTCTAATCGCCTGAGCCAAGGTATGAAACTGGGTGTGGGTCCCAATCAGCCAGAGCTCAGGCTCTGGCTGAGGATCATCACGGGGTCCATGTTGATGGTGAACAGATCAAAACACTGGCAGAATCCATGGATGGCAGGCTTTTGAGTGTTGAGTGTTGTAGTGTTGTACGCCACATCCCCATCGAGTTCCTGATGAAGGCTCTTAGGGTCCCATTGATCTTGTACAATTCTAGGCATTCCAGTATCCAGCTGTGGGGCATTGAGTCATAGGCCTTCTTGTAATCAATCCAGGCCGTGCACAGGTTGGTCAATCTGGTCTTGCAGTCTCGGCTGACTGTTCTGTCTACCGGTAGCTGGTGTTTTGCGCCTCTGGTATTCTTGCCAATTCCTTTCTGTGTCCCGCTCATGTATTGACCCATGTGCCTGTTCATCTTAGCCGATATGATGCCTGACAGGAGCTTCCATGTAGTACTGAGACAGGTTATTGGTCGGTAGTTGGAGGGGACCGGTCCCTTCTTGGGGTCCTTGGGGATCAGGACTGTCCGACCTTCGGTTAGCCATTCCGGGTGTCTCTCGTTAACTAGCAGCTGGTTCATTTGTGCTGCCAGAGGTTCGTGGAGTGCAGTCAGCTTCTTTAGCCAGTAGGCGTGAACCATGTCGGGCCCTGGTGCTGTCCAACTCTTCATACTGGAGACCCTTTCTTGGATATCTGCCACTGTGATGGTTACTGGACCCTGTTCAGGGAGGTCGCTGTGGTCTGCCCTCAGATCCACTAGCCACTGAGCATTGCCGTTATGGGTTGCATCCTTCTCCCATATGCTCTTCCAGTATTGTTCTGCCTCCAGCCTTGGTGGTGCTGTTCTCTTATTATTATTGTTCCCTTGCCACTGAGAGTACACCTTTGCTGGTTCTGTGGAGAACAGCTGGTTTATTCTCCTGCCTTCTATCTCTCTGGTGTACCTCCTCAAGCGGCTGGTCAAGGCTGTGAGTCTTTGCTTGGCCAAGGCCTCAGGTATGGACAGCTTGCTGTATTTCTTATGCACCTTCTTTGTCGCACCTTTCTGCAACTCCGTTAGTGTGCTAACCTCCCTTCGTGCTACTTTGATCTTGCCCTCTAGCCTCCTCCTCCATGGAGGGTACTGCCCCTTGTGGCTGTTCAACTTGTAGCCAAGCATCTCACTGATCACTGCTGCCATATTGTAGATCAGCTTGTTAGTGTCGGTAATCGTGGTTGTAGGTATTGTCCGTAGTGCTGCATTAACATCATCTAGCAGTCCTTCTGAGGGTACTTCACGTAATCTTGGTAACCGGCTACGGGGGATCCAGGTTTCAAGCTTGGCCATTATCCTATTTTTCAGGTCAGTTCCTCTCGCACTCAACGATCCTTCTCCTATCGCACTTGGGGCTATGTACCCAATCTCGGGTGGGGGTGATGATATCTCCCCCCTGACCTGGCGTCCTGACCCAGATAGCAAGGAGACATTGAACAGATGTTGATTTTCCATCTGAACCATCAGAATCGTCAGGATTGAAATGTCAACACAAAACCAATGTTGAAACAACATTGAAATACTGATGAAACCTGACACTGACATTGAAATAACATTGATTCACTGTTGTTCTGTCATCGTTGATTGTTGATCTATTTATAGTTGACAAGGTGACAACAATCACGTTGAAAAACCATCGATTTATGGTTGAGCGGGAAATTAAAGCTGCTACCACTTGGACTATTCCGCAGCACCCCTATCACATTGGTACATCCCTCCAGGTAACCATTGTCTTGTACAGTAGAGCGGGACATTAGATTTACTCTCAGCGGAATTGACCGGAGAAGGCATCAGTTCATGCACTGCACTGGCCTGCACCATGATTAGTATAATGTAAGAATGAATGACTTTTGTTCTATTCGTTATTTCCACGGTTGCATTTGAATAACAGTAAAAAAAAAACAAAAAAAAAACTTGTTAATGTAAAGTTTCGGATAAAATGTGGGAGCCCGAAATTGTGTCTACTTTCATCTTACAATCCGGCAACAAATAAATTGCACTGCAAACAAAGTCTATCAACAAAGAAAACATTTTCGTTTCATACTTTTCTGTTATATTCCCTTACAAAGCTAGCTTTAACGCTTCGAGGGTTCCTTTGTTCTTGCCGTCGCCTCGGCGCTTGACCCAGACTTTCGCTCTGTAGTTGCTTTTTAGCATAGTACTACAAAAAATTGTAAATCTGTGATATATGATTGATAAACGTAAAGGTAACTGTATAAATGTGTTCAATGACTTTGTTACTTTTAATGATTGGTGAGCACCCGCTTCGATTCGCACTCAATTCAAACTTTACACTGCACGCTCACCTAACTTGCGTTTGCACCTTTTGTCCACACATAAACTGCGTTTAGCATTTACGTGTGGACGAGGAAGACGGAGAAAACGCAGCGTCAAAGGTGTGCGCCTATTTTGACGCCACACTGTGCGCCAAGTTTTTGTCTCGGTGCCATGAATTCCTACAATGGCAGACTTAGACAAAATACTGTTAATTTTATTATCTTCAGTGTTTAAATGCTTACATATACGGGTTTGCTTGTAATTGTTGCCTATATACATTTTAAGCTATTATTTATTATTTAGTTCAATCAATATATCAAGTTTTGTAGTGACTATGAAATATATTGTAATTATCTGTTTCCTGTTTATCCTAGACAGGGCAAAAAAGGACTCCAAATTTAAAAAAAAAGATAAAAATGAAAGACTGGTGCATTGTGCAGTTTAGCACTGGTGGTACAGAAATAGTCCCTAGATCATGGATAAATGGGGAGAAATTGTCATGGCCTCCATATCCTCCGTGAGACACATTCAGGATCCACGACGCAGTAAAGAGGAGAGTTCATCCTGGTGCAACATGACTCACCTATGCACCAGTCCGACTTCTAATAAGCCATGGTGGGTATCATCTGGATTGGTATTGAATAAATGTAACAATAACAAGTTTTTCGTGTCCTAATTTATGTCTGGCCATACATTGTGTTTGTACTTCCAGACACATTTCACGAAGCAGAACGCAGTCTTCAGAAATATCTAAGTGAACACTGTGATATGTCTGACCTTCAGTCCGAAGCTGAAACTCAGACCAGTCATAAAAGAAAGCACAAGTAAAACTTTTTTTATTTCACAAACATATCTTTGATTGCTAAGAATTTATGATCTTGTCTTTTATACATATCTGTGGTGCTTGCATACTGCAATATCACCACATAATATAGTCCAAAAAGTGGAAGCTTGTAAACTTTTTATAAATGCAAAGCCGTGTACACTTGTGCACTTCAAAAATTCCTTGTATACTGTACCTTCTTGCACATCTCAGTTTCCTGTGTGTGTTGTTATAAATCAAACTGTAACTTTAGGAAAAAATATTCCAAAAGCACATTTGTAATTACTTATGACCGTTTTCAACTTTTTTTCTTTAGACCAAATCCCCTGTACACATATAGTGACTCAGAGGATGAGCAGCCCACAAAAAAATGGTTTCCCCAGGCCCCTCGAGTGAAAATACCAGGTAATAAAATACTGTCTAGTGTCTTTGTACATATCTGTGTGTGACACAAGGAAACTTTTGATAAGTTGTCTGTATTCTTAAATACTTAAAAAAAAAATTATCTTTTTCTGTCAGACCTGACGAGAGCTGTTAACGAACTCCGTGAGGAGGTCAGAGCCATCCGCAATACCGGCTGCAATGAATCGGTAGATGCTGGGGTACTGCCTCTGGATTTGCCCTTGCACAACATTGAGGAGCTAAACAATGCAGAGCCAGCTCTTCAATCACAAGAGGCAAATAAGGCAATGGTAAGTATATAAAGGTTATGTACACTTTGTAACTATAAAGTGTAATAGCTGTCAGATGTGATTTAAATACATAACAACGGCCTGTTGATTAAACACACAAGCACTTGCATACACATTTAAGACATGAGACACGCTAATTCCATCTCTTAAAATGTGTCTATAGGTGAGACGCTTTGCCTTGATTGGAGCCTGACGCAGCAGTTAGGGGCAAACTCTATGTCCGAGTTTGTCTTTGCACAAGCAGTGCAGAAATGGCTCCGATACGCCCCAGATCATTTGGGTGGTGCAGGACGCACATCATGCAAAAAATTACAAACTTCTGTGAATCATATAAACGTAAATAGGAAACTGTCTTTTAATAAAGTATTTAGCAAACGAAACATGCCTATTGACCTTTTTTTGTTTATTTTTTTTCTCTGTTACATCACATGCAATGCTTTCTTATTTTAGGATATTAATATTGACATGATACATTGTGAGACATTTGGTTTTTTTTTATAAAGGGTGTCCAATTTAAGGAATAAGTACAATTATGTGTTTAGGTGGTTGAAGTATTGATGGAAACATGCAGTAGTTTAGTATTGGTTAAAATACCTATAAAGAAAGGTAGATTTCCAGTCATGATTTAACTGTTGTTTTAATAAAAAGCAACTGTGCGAAAGAGGTGGAAAATCAACACCATAGCTCAACAGTGTTTCAATATCAGAATCTGACATTGTTTCAATGTCAACAGTATTAGAAAATATAACGTTGAATCAACGTCAGGTTTCAACATTGATTCAACATCAAAACCTGACGTTGTTTCAACGTTAAAAAAGGGTGCAAGAGTGACGTCAGGTCAACGTCACACTTCAATGTTGATTCAATGACACAGCCTGATATTGACTCAACATTGTTTCAATGTTTCCTTGCTATCTGGGGACTCCTCCTTGCCGTAGAATTTGTGTTGTACCTCGTCCATCTCTAGCTGTGAGAGCAGTCCCTTCTTTCAAATGTTGGAACACTGAGCTACTAGTTGTTTCGCCGTCATTGTGGATGTTGGGTATCGAAGAATCCATAGGTCCCTCATCCTATTCATGTAGCCCCTGCCGCCGGGGTTACTTGCGTAGTAGCATTCCAACAACGCCCTGTTTTCGTCTCTTGCCCACCGATGCCTTCTTGTTCCAGTAGCCCACTTTTCGTCAGGGTGCCCTGGTTCCTCAACACCTGACGCGGACCTTGTTGATCCGGGCGACGTCCGAGCCGGCATGCCTTCATATTTATTTGTCTCGCTCATGTCTGCGGTAGGCTTGCTTAGCTTTTTCAATAGCTGCAAAGTCCTGAAAGCGTTTGTTAAATTCTCCAGAAAGAGACACGATAGCTGTTGCACACCTCTTCCTTTGGACATTAATATCCACTGGGAAACTGTCAATAACCTCTTTCAAAGTTGGGAAGTGTGTGGTACAGGGCTCTGTTAGGGACAAGTGTCTTTGAAAAAGTTGCAGTTTGGTTCCAAAGGCCTTGATGTAAGCGTATAGTTGGCTCACCACTGCGTCTTTTCCTTGAAGATTAACATTCAGCGCATTCAGATGCTTCGTAATGTCAACCAAAAAAGCCAGATTTGCCAGACATACAGGATCAGACATTTCTTCCATTGGTTGTCCCTTTTCATCTAAAAACTGTCTGATTTCCTCTCTGAGAGAGAATAATCGCTGTAGTGCAGACCCCCGACTTAGCCACCTCACATCATTGTAATAAGTTACGTCACCATATTCAGCCTGGATGTCATGCAGAAACTGCTGAAACTGTCGGTGGTACAGAGCTTTAGAGCGAATACAGTTGATTGTCTTTGCTACTGGTTTCATAACATCATCAAATTTGAGATGTTTCGCACAGAGAGCCTGCTGATGAATGATACAGTGAAGTTTAACAGCGTTACCTGCTTCTTCGCTGACTTTATTGCAGATCAGTGGACAATCCGCTTCGCTCACCAGCCATGGCAGGTGCACCATCAGTAATGATCCTAGAAACTACTCCATGGTAGCTTCATATCATCAACAGCTTCACAAACAGAAATGAATAAATCCATTCCTCTGGTTTGACCCTTAAGGCTTTTGAGATCCAGCAGCTCCTCTGTCACGTTCATCTTGTTGTCGACTCCTCGTAAAAAAAATCTGTAGTTGCGCGGTGTCAGATGCATCGGTGCTTTCATCGCAGGCTAATGAGAAATAATCAAAATCCACTCCTCTGTCCCGCAGTTGTCTGTGAATGTCTGACGATATATCCTCAACTCTTCATGCCACAGTGTTGCGTGCCAAGCAAACACTCAGAAATTCTTGCTTCTTCTCGGGGCAAATGTTCTCCACCATTTTCATGACACAGTCTTTGATAAACGTACCTTCAGTGGAAGGTTTGCCATGTTTAGCTATTAACATAGCCACTTCGTAGCTGGCTTTCGTGATATTTTCATGTGTCTCACAGGCCCGCATGAAAAATCGCTGTTGCGAATCCAGAGCAGCTTGGAGTTGCTTCACATTTTCAGCGCGCTCACTCCCTGTTAGCTTGTTAAATGTTGCAGCATGTTTAGTCTCGTAGTGTCTCCTGATGTTAAAATCCTTGAACAAGGCAATAGTCTCTTTACAAATCAGGCAAACACAATTGCCTCGAATTTCAGTAAAATTCCCACCGCTCCTGAAAGCGGCGGCCCTCACCATCAACCTTTCTCTTTTTTTGTACAGTCGCCATGGCAGAAATGAGCAGAGAAGGGCGGGCTTGCAGCACAGGTGCAAGTAGCAAAAAAAATGTGCTGCCACCATGTGCTGAAAAAAGGAATTACACCTTTAAAGTCATGATTTATTTATTCAGACTTAGAAAGTGAGCCATAAATTATACATAATTAGACTGAAGCTGTGGGCCACTTGAAATCTGTCGGACTTTGGACATGCCTGACGTAAAAACTCCAAAACACGTACAAAACACAACAGAAGTGCTCCAGGATGCTAGGCGCAGTGTTGAGCTTTTGTTACCTAGTGGCTACACAAGCCAGCAAGTACCACTGACTGGATTTGGTGTGTGGTAGTAACAGGTAAATGAACTTTTTTTTAAAATTATTTGAATATATGAGTGCTTGTGTATAAATACACAAACCATACACATACTGTATGCTTTCAATTGTGTAATTTAAGTGATCTAGGTAGCTCTGTTTTGGAAGTTCAGTTAATGCTAGAAATGTGTTTTGGAGTTTGTATGTGCTTTGTCTCTAGGGGCCACTGCATATATTTATATATAAAATATATATAAATAAAACCAACTTTTTTTTTTTACATTAGTAATTCCTTTTGAGCATAATTTTATATTATTGTTAATAATAAATTAATTAAAGCAACAAAACAACCTGAAGAGTCGGTTCGGAGCCGAAGAGCCGGCTCTTTTTAGTGAGTCGAGCCGAAAGAGCCGGTTCTCTAAAAAGAGCCGGAAATCCCATCACTAGTGTGTGTGTGTGGTGTCGAGCCAGACTCCAATAGACCTTTAATATGCTGTGGTATGCCATCATGTGATATGCTGCAGCCTGCATGCCAAATATCTTTGGGCAAGATACTAACCCCATGTTGCTCTCCAATGCATCTATTGGAGTATGACTGCATGTGAATGTTAAATACAAAGCACTCAGAAACAGCGTAGAAAAAAGTGCTTGTATGAATGGGTGCGCTGCTTTTTTGCATGTAAAGCACTTTGAGTGCTCAGATAATGTAGAAAAGCGCTATATAAGAACCAGTCCATTTACCATTTACCAATATCCAACTTTCTGATAAGTAGATGACCTGCTAACCTGTAGCTAACCTGTAGCTTGTCTGTTTCTCAGAATCCCCAGCTTTCTTATAAGCCATCTACTGACCGGCATCGACACTATCATCGTGATTTATTGCCAAGTACTTAGCTGCTTGCCCACTGTCCTGTTCCCACCACCTTCCAAGCTCCAGTCCCTGTACTCTTTTAATCCCTGCTGTTTTATCTACTCAGCTTGCACTGTCCTGCTCCTTAAATTCACCTGCTGCCCTTCATTTATCTCCAGTGACTTCCTTTTTAAAAAAAAGACAAACTTAATTGAAAAACCTATTCCTCTGGTGTAATTCAGCCTGCTTGTTGCTTCGTCTTGTAATTGGAAGGTTGCCGGTTCAATCGCCGGTTCGGACAGTCTCGGTCGTTGTGTCCTTGGGCAAGACACTTCACCCGTTGCCTAGTGGTGGTAGTCAGAGGGCCCGGTGGCGCCAGTGTCTGGCAGCTTCGCCTCTGTCAGTGCGCCCAAGGGCAGCTGTGGCTACAATGTAGCTTGTCATCACCAGTGTGTGGATGTGTGTGTGAATAGGTGGATGACTGAATGTAGTGTAAAGCGCTTTGGGGTCCTTAGGGACTAAGTAAAGCGCTATACAAATACAGGCCATTTACCATAACGTAACAAGTTATATTATGGTTTCTGTGTTAATGTCCTGTGACTGAAGAAAAAAAAATCCCATCGACGCAGATTATTTGTCTGCTGATATTTAGACAAATAATAGAATATAATGAATAACAAATTGAACAAAAAGAATAAAATACTATTGACAGTCAAAGTTTACTTTAAAAAAAAATTATATTAATAAAAAGCAAGTCGACTTCTAATGAGAAGTTAACATCTGTCAGTTATGTTCTTAAAGCTTTTATCTGTTGAATTCAGAAATGTATTATACAAGTGTTAGTATGAATGTTTAATGGTTCATAGACTGACTAGTATGATGTCATTTTACTGATGAGGACAACTGCGACAGGAGAACCCAATAATAGAGACCTACTGTAAAGTCATCCCAGCCAATTTGCTTATCCTTTTGCATAATATAGAGGCAAGGAGGTTGCGCTTTTCACGTTTCTCAATTTTATGTCTCTCATCTCTACTGTATCTTGAGACTGAAACAATTAAGTCAGTTTGGCATCTTACAGGTTGTCTCATTTCCTAAAATGCATCTGGAGGGCAGAGGAGTCCCGTCAGCATCACTGTAATGATGTACACTTTTGTAAGTTTTATCTGCAATGCATAGAAGAGGAGCTACAAAAAGTTGCAAGTAATAAATAACACACAAATAATGAGATTTCTAAATTCAGCATTAATTTGTATTCTTAGTTATTTAAGATGATTAGGTATGTAGTCTAACTTTTTACCCTTCACCATTTGTAAGAGTGCCCAAAGAATGGATATGCTCATCTATCAGTAATCAGAAGACACAGCAGTGCTCTGGAAATTAGACAATAGACAGATGATGCAAATGTGCCACACACTTTTTTAAGTGACATCAATTTAACACGATGCAGTAAAGCTGTCTTATCACTACAGTGGCTGACTGGACTCCTCTCTCTCCTCATGTCTCTTCCTTAGAGGAAGGGGAGGGACTAAGACTGGAGGGACTAAGACTGCTTGGAGAGGAGGCGAGGAAAAGAACTGACAATAGCTCCTATTCCCCAGTCCATTACAACAAATACAAAAACAGCATACAGCCTTCCTGCAAACATCCACTCCATTGAAAGGGTGGACAGCAGCATGAAAGAGATACTGGGAAAACCCTTTAGCAATCAAACATATTTGCTGCATAACAATGACTTTGTATAGATTCCTTTTAGCTTAATATGCATGGATAAAACAGCTTAAAGATACTGTCATTTAAAGTGTAATGTTCTGATGTCCCCGAGTGACAGTCCTGTGGTTCAGAGAGAGGGCTCAAAGATGAAGTAAAAGTCATGATTTACTGGGACAAACTGAGTGAGAAACACTTCTGGCAGCCAAAATGCTCATTCATTCTTGTTAGAATAGAATAGAATTCAACTTTATTGTCATTGCACATGCAGAGGTACAGGGCAACGAAATGCAGTTTGCATCCATCCAGAAGTGCTTTAGTGATATAGATATATTACAATATATATTAGCAATAATATAGATATGTAAGTATATTACAGAAATGGGTCTATTATGGTATGTTATAATGTACACGGTATGAAGTATGTTGTGAATATTCTATAACTATAAGTATGTACTAGAGATGGACCGATCCGATATTACGTATCGGTATCGGTCCGATACTGACCTAAATTACTGGATCGGATATCGGAGAAAAATAAAAAATGTAATCCGATCCATTAAATATCACGAAAGCACCTCACAAAACTTGCAACACGCCGTAACTCGCCTCAGAACGTTAGCAGTCGGAGCAGTATGCGTCACGTGATAGAGCGGCTGTGGCATGCGGGACCTGTCGGTGGTCTGGATAGCATTTGGAGCTTCGCTAGCAACCTGGCATTTCATCTCCGACAAAGTTATCCCCGAGAGAAGTAAAGCACGTGTGTAAGTCCATCTCTGAATGTTTGTAAAGCATTCCCACGTTAAGCTTAACGAGCGACTGCCTCTCGCTCTCCGGCTGCTACTTCAGTCGTGAAACTGCTTAAATGATCAGCTGATCGGCTTTTCTGTCGCGAGTCTGTCTCTCTTGTTTGTTTTTGGTCCACTTTGCACCAGAAAGAGGAAACCAGCGGCTGAACAACAGCAGCACGTTTAAGCTTGATAAGCTGTTGTTACAATTTATTTAATATTACTTTCTACACCAGGATCTTTTTCTACGTAGCTGACGGCTGGTAACTGTGCAGGGGCGGATCTAGCAAAGTTTAGCCAGGGGGGCCGATAGGGCATTAACTGGGAAAAGGGGGCACAAAGACATACTTTTCTTTCTTATTCTCATTTAAAATGTCTAGCTTTTAATAAATAATTATCTGACACCCAAAGTTTTAATTTGATGTAAAATGAATAGAAGTCAATTACTGTATATAGTGACTATTAAGTCTAATATATATACCCTAGTAAGCTATAGTACTTTTTACTTTGGGAAGGTACCATCTGTGCAGTCTGCAATTTTGTTGAAGAAAGATGTTGAATCTATTTAATATTTCTTGAAAAATAATTTATTTCTGTGCATTTTTTTTTTCACACTGCATCAAATTAAGGTTGATTACGTCGATTAAGCATCATGAGGTGGAGCGTGAGGGGTGGTTCCCTATTTTTTATTTATTTATTTTTGTTGTTGCTGGGAGTTGGAACCCTATTAGTTAGGTTGCTTAATATTTACGCTAAGTACTCTTTAAAATACCAGAACAGGGAGGATGGTGTAGGTCTAAGTTTATTAGATTGATCAGTATTGCTGAACTATGAAATATTTTTTTTGTATACAGGTATAACAGAATAGCTTTAGTGTAGTTGTTGTTTTAAACTTGAGTATGAACTTGCAGACTTGCAAAATGCAGCAAGATATTTTAAAAAACTGTTTTGTTGATTTAAAAACACTATATCGGATTCATATCGGTTTCGGCAGATATCCAAATTTATGATATCGGTATCGGTATCGGACATAAAAAAGTGGTATCGTGCCATCTCTAGTATGTACAGGCTGTAGTGAGTACAAGCTATGTACAGGCTATGAACAGGATATAAATATGAAAAACTATACAGAATATGAAATAAATAACTTTACAGAAATCTGAGATATACAGTTATACAGAAATGGGAACTATGCAAGTTGTAAACAGTTGTAGGATTAAAAATTATCGTATGTACAGAATGATTATTTACACAGAGCTATACAGTAGTGCAGTTAAGATAAGTGAGATATGTGGATAATTCCTACAGAGGCTATATAAAGTGCTAGTGGTTGTGAGTGGTGGTTTAGTCCATGTTATTATTGTGTTTTTGAGGGTACAGTTGTCCATTGTGGGTGTGTGTATGTTCAGTCCATGTGTTAACGTGGGTCAGATGTCAGGAGGCAGAGTTCAGGAGTCTGACAGCTGTGGGGAAGAAGCTGTTCCGGTACCTGGTGGTCTTAGTCCGGAGGCTCCTGTAGCGCCTCCCAGAGGGCAGGAGGGTGAAGAGTCCATGTGATGGGTGACTGGGGTCTCTGATGATTTTCCCAGCCCTTTTCAGACACCGCTTCCTGTAGATGTCCTTTATGGCAGGAAGTGGTGCTCTGGCGATGCGCTGGGCAGTTTTCACGACCCTCTGCAACGCCTTCCAGTCTGAGGCAGAGCAGTTCCCGTACCAGACTGTTATACAGTTGGTCAGGATGCTCTCGATGGTGCAGCGTCAAGTTGTTCTTGACGCTGCCCCTCATAAGGATTGAGGATTTTTGTCCTTTGTGTTGATTTTGTCATTATTCACAGTGTTAATGTGCAAAAGCAAAGTTTTGAGGGAAACTTACAATTGTTCTGTTGTAGTGAATCCAGCATGGCATACAGAGGACAGTGAAAAATGAGACCTCTTGGTCTTCTGCTTTTGACTGGATGACCGCTCTGTCCGCCCTACCAACACCTCTTTAGCTACAAGTACGAGTTTTACAACACATTTACTGTAAGACGTGTTTCCAATGTCAAAGCGAGGAAATTCATGAATTTGTAACTCGAGAGGATGCAATTGAGCAGTTGTATTCACTAATTTGAGAGGTTGCAATCACAGAGCTTTGGTTGTAAGTTGTAAAAATATATGTAAAATTTAAATTCGAAATTTAAATTTTGGTTTTGCAAATATAAGTCTATTTGTGCATGTTTATTCTGTAACTAAATTTAACACACTTGTGAAAGCACAAAATAATAATGAAAATTTCAAAATACAAGTTAAATTTTTTTCTAAACACATTTTATTCTACAAGCTCTCAAATTTTGCAACATTTCCCTTGGTGTGTGATTATAAACAAATTAAGATTCAGTTTGTAGTATGATTGCAGTCATACTTGCACACGGGGCATTTGGGGCATGAAATGATGGATTTGTGTGTCGTATTCACCTTCAAATCACGGTAAACAACGTCACGTGAATGGAGGTACTCAAGTGCTGATACAATCTCAGCACCATAGAAACGTGCCCGGTCTTCTGTGAAGACTCGTTCACGTGAGAGGTGGAAGAAGAGCTGAAGAAAACAGAGCAGAGAGAGTCAAGGACTTACCTGGTGTTACACAAGATCTGTCTACGTGTAAATGGTTAACTCTTGAACTGGGTGCATCCCATATGACTGATGAGTTGATTATGGATGTAGGATATGGGGTCTCACCTCGCCTCCATTAGCATATTCCATTACAAAACAGAGTCGATCGTGGGTTTGGAAGGCATATTTCAGTGTCTGTAAGAACGTTATCACAATGAAAATAAAATATCAGGTATACAGCGAAGAATCCCTATGTAACTACTAACCATCAGGAGAAAAACAAACAAACAAAGTAAATAGAAAGAGGCCTTTGATTGGGTTTAAGAATTTTTAAGATTCCTCAAAAATCAATTAAAAGACTCAATTTTCCCTTGCTTCTGATTTGAAGACTGCAACGTGAAGATACTGTAATGAGTTTAATAGCGTTTAAGAAATGACAACTAGTTTCGGGTCATAGTTTAGTAGGCTCATCCTATCTCAAAGCAGCTATCTTTTACAACATTTCCTGCTCGACCATCTCCAATTTGAGCAGTTTTAACATGTCAGACACTTAACTTTTGCTTCATCTAGTAAATTCTTGTCTAAATATACTTTGCTTATACAAACAAGCAGAAAGAAAATGATACACATACACACATATATACACACATATATATATACAGTGGCGCAAAAAAGTATTTAGTCAGCCACCGATTGTGCAAGTTCCCCCACTTAAAATGATGACAGAGGTCAGTAATTTGCACCAGAGGTACACTTAAACTGTGAGAGACAGAATGTGAAAAAAAAATCCATGAATCCACATGGTAGGATTTGTAAAGAATTTATTCGTAAATCAAGGTGGAAAATAAGTATTTGGTCAATAACAAAAATACAACTCAATACTTTGTAACATAACCTTTGTTGGCAATAACAGAGGTCAAACGTTTACTATAGGTCTTTACCAGGTTTGCACACACAGTAGCTGGTATTTTGGCCCATTCCTCCATGCAGATCTTCTCGAGAGCAGTGATGTTTTGGGGCTGTCGCCGAGCAACACGGACTTTCAACTCCCGCCACAGATTTTCTATGGGGTTGAGGTCTGGAGACTGGCTAGGCCACTCCAGGACTTTCAAATGCTTCTTACGGAGCCACTCCTTTGTTGCCCGGGCGGTGTGTTTTGGATCATGTTGGAAGACCCAGCCTCGTTTCATCTTCAAAGTTCTCACTGATGGAAGGAGGTTTTGGCTCAAAATCTCACGATACATGGCCCCATTCATTCTGTCCTTAACACGGATCAGTCATCCTGTCCCCTTGGCAGAAAAACAGCCCCATAGCATGATGTTTCCACCCCCATGATTCACAGTAGGTATGGTGTTCTTGGGATGCAACTCAGTATTCTT